>NC_135265.1:48870033-49170033 GCF_051311805.1 Agelaius phoeniceus | reverse complement strand
GATATGGTGAAGCACACTACAGATGGCACTGTGCCTTTGCATTTATCCAAGCACAAAAAGCTCTTGTCAGGCTCACAAGCAGATGGGAGAGCAGCAGCCTGAGAAGGCAACAGCAGAAAAATCAGGTGAAACCATAAAGCTCAGATCTGCACTGCTTCAGGCTGACTGGGAAATGACCAGTCAGAAGTTACACCTTAACTAAACAAACACCCTGTGATGATGTCTTTAATTGAGCCATCAGCTTGCTGATTCCAGGGAAGCACCAAGAACAGATGAAATCCTGGATAAAAACTAAACTCAAGAGAAAGAGGTCCCAGGTACTTGGGGGAGGCGCGACAACCAGTCATGCTAGAGGGGTAATTCTTACATTTATCCCAGGCAAATTAAACCATCACTTTATTGAGCAATGTATATACTTTAAAAATACCACTTCTCCAGACAGCAAATCAAGTGTACTCATAAGATATTCAGAACTTACTTTACACTGCATGGTATGAGCATTATTAAGGTGAAAAAAGGAAAATAATAGAGCAACAGAACAAAGGAAAAAAACAAATATAAATATGGTTCTGCCTCATCTTTCGTGTAACTCTTTCAGATTTCAATTATCATCAGGAAGTTTGACAAATCATTTTCTCAAGAATAATACCAAAATAGGTCAGCTACACAGAAGTTTTTTCAAGTAGGAATACACATGAACTAGTGGTTTTCCAAATTTAGCTTAATTTCAGGTTTTTTCTTTTTTTAAAGAAAGCTATGCTTCTACTCAGTGTAATATTTTTCCCCAGAATTATATTTTTGTCTTACTTTCCTTTGGAACGTACTAAAAGTACAAGTACAAATAAAAGGTATTCACAAGATATTTAAAAGATTTTTTTTCCCACAGTACAGCAGAAGCAGCAATGAGCATTTTAAAAGGACTTTCCAACGTGTCCTGTGCTGATAAATTTTGGAACTGAATTCCCTATTTCAGATCAGAAGGCAGCATGCCCTCCCCTTTCCAGGGAGCAGGAATTTCCACCAGAACACGAGTTCTCATCCTTTTCCAGAACTGGAGTTTCCCAGCCAAAACTTCAAATAGTAAATCATATAAATAACTGGGGTGCCTGCTGCAGGCTTTAGCAACTATACTCAAGTTTGCAGACCAGAGAGATACACTGGGCATGCAGACCTGACATCTAAGCTAATGATCCAATAGAACAGCTGTGCAGGCTAGCACAGCATGTCTTACTACTGCCCAACATCTTCCTGCAGCATAAACAATTTTAACTCAAAACCAATGGACTAACTGAGGGCCTATTATGTAAAGTATATCAAGTGTGATCATTAAACAAAACTGTTGTCTCTTACTTTGCCTGAACTGGCACAAGTAAAAGACACAGCTGTATCTGGATATAATTATAGAAAGATTTTTTGGGGTGCGTGCTATGGGTTAACCCCAGTGGGCAGCTAAGTGCTTGCATGCTCCCACCCCCAGTGGGATGGGGAAAGAGAAAATGAAAAAGTAAAACTAAAAAAATGTATAGGTCAAAATAAAAATTGCTCAGTAACCAAGAGAGACCTGGGAGAGAAAGATAACGGAAGTGATGCAAAGGCAATCATTAACTGCCCCCCTGACATGGAATAATGCCCATGTTCCCAAGACAGAGAAGGCATATCCCCCTAAGTCCCCTCCTCTCCACTACCAATGCTGAGCATGATGCCACATGGCATCCCTTCAGTCAGTTTGGGTCATCTGCCCAGCTGTGTCCCCCTCCCAACCTCTTGTGCACCCCAAACCTAGTCATTGGGAGGCCAAGTGAGGAACAGAGAAGGCCTCAACACTGTGCAAACACTGCTCAGCAACAGCTAAAACATTAATGTGCTATCAGCATCGTTTTGCTCACAAATTTAAAGCACCATACCAGCCACTATGAAGAAAATTAACTCCCTTGCGCCCAGACACATGTTGCCCTCATGAAGCAGGGATTTCTCCTAAGCTATGGAGTCTATGAAACACATAAAGGTGTGGGGACACCCTAAGGCCTGGGAGACCCTTCCCAGTGCACTGTTGAGACCTTATCATTCACAGAAATAAAACAAAAACAAAACAAACTAAAAAATCAAACAGACAACATGATTTACTCTGTTTACTTTTTTTATGACTCCTGAGACTACCAGCAAAAATGTGACAACAAAATGAAGCACATTAATTTTTATTCACAGAATTAAACCAAAAGATTATACAGTAAAGTCAAAAACAATCTACTCCAAACCCTACTGCTGCCAATGGTCAAAATTCCCATTTACTTTAGGTGTCATCAACTCTTGTGTTATTCTGCTGGTCAGTGTCCCACTGAACTGCTTCAGTCAGACTGCTGTCAGAAGCAGGGAGCTTTAGAGTGGTTACAATGCTAAGTTTTGATTTCTCTTGCTTCAGAAGATAATTTTGAAAACACAAATGGAGACTGGCCAGGAAAGCTATTTGTCACTATTGAAAAATGTTGTGCTCCTTATGCCAGCTATGGGTCCCAAGAGGCCAGCTTGTGCTTTCTGAACATCTGAAGCTGGCAGTGCTAAAAACTTTAGAAATCTGAGAGCGAACCCAACCCTTTGGTTTTTCTGTCTGCATCTGCTTTACACATTTTAAAAAGAGAAACTGCATGACACTGTTTAACTCACAGAAAAAAAAAAAAAATAGAAGGCCTTCACAGCCATGCTTTTAATTATTTTCGATTCTGAAAGTTAAGCCTTAAGGATCCATCCCTATGGCATTACTCAGTGGTAGGATAATGTTTTTATTCTCCAAGCACAGTAGATTTCCATAATGCAAGGAACAAATGAAATACAGCAGTCTTAGTAGCTCTGCATATGAATTAAAAGTGACAAATAAGAATCCTCCTATTTCCAGGAAATCTGACTTCTAAAGACTGTGCTTTTCTCAGTCCTATTAAGCAAATCATTCCTTCTTCCTTGTTAACCCAAGAGGCAGACATTACAAACTTGGTTGGAAAAGAAAAAGCCCAACAATGCAATCTACACTGTGGCTGAGTTACAACTAAATACATTTCATCAGCATTCAAATAATTCATGTTTTCTCAACAGGAAACCTCAGGGCTCCATTAGCTCTCCTTCAACAAAAGCATCCTGGCTCCAAGAGCATGATGCCAAGAAAGGACTGTCATGTCACCCCTTCTGCTACACCAGAGGGACCCTGCAGCTGCATGCCCACCACTGGCACCACTGGATGTGTGCAGGCAGCCCTGCAGTCACCCAGCAACAGGACGCTGCACTCAGGTCTTCCAAATGACACTTTCCTCGTGACCTGATACAGACATATGTGAATGTCAGGGCAGACCCAGTAAAAGAAAGAAAAACACAGGCCAAGAAGGCTGTAACTGGCTGTAACTATTGCAGTGCTCTGCCTGCTAGCCAGTTTTACCTGTTTTCCTGACAACAGCAGCCACCAAAGACATATTTACAGAACACCATCTCCTTTCAATGTGTATAAGCCTAACCTTGACAGTGAAAAGCAGAGAAAAATTTACTTCTCTCAGTTTTCCACTGCATGTTGAAAAGTCAAATGAAAAATCTGGAAATCACCTGTACTTTCAGAGGATGCCCTGAAGAAACAGCAGAGACAAAAATGAAGAGCTTATAACTGACCAGGCTACAAGCAGACACATTTGGAAATCTCATGATGAAGAGAGGAAAGAAGCTGAGGTTTAGACATGGACATCCTCATGGATCTGTTTAGTCTGAAAAAGGCCATAGTGGCATTTGTCTGAACAATATTTTAATTGAATGTTCAGACAGTATCTCATGAAGAGACATATTGAAGAAGATGACAATGAACAAGAAGATCTCATATTCAACCCTTGTAAAATGTCAGCTCATGTTGGAGAAACTGGTCAACTCAAATGAAGAGCCTGTAATCTACCCAGCTAGTCATCAGACATCCCTATCATTAGGGGCATATTCAGAGAGACAGACAGAGATAGCCTTATCTATAGATAGATTCTCACTCAGTCCTACAAAACAAGAAAAAAAATAAAATTCTGTAAGAAGCCACCTTGCTAGATTTGTACCAGACCTTAGAAGTTCCAAAGACCCTTAGCTTCCAGTAAAAGCCAGCACCACTTGGAAAATAATTAAGGAGATTCTAGAGCAGATTTTGATTAGATTAGGGCAAGCAGAGCAGCATAGTGATAGCTTCTTATCAGAAGGTTGTCCTGAACTCAGCACAAATTGAATGAAATGAAGTTTCTTTGCTGCTTCTGGGCTCTACAGCCAGTCAACATCCTATACATCACAGAACTCCAAAGATAAAGACAGCATGCATCTCTGGACCTGTGTGCCTCTAAAAAGACAAAACCACTTCCCAGGTAAGTGAATAGAGAGAACATTTTATCAGGTTTTTTCAGTCTGAACTGTACACAAACTGTACACAACTGTACACCTGTACACAATCTCCATCACTGGACACAAGCAACCCTCAACACTTGCAGAAATTTGGTTCTCTAGATACTCTTCCTTCCTAAGTGTTCAGGCAGAAGCACTACTAGGGGAATTCAGGCTACTCTTCTGTAGCTTCATCTATGCAGTACCACACTGATTCAGCACACCTGAACAGCACAAAGGATCTCTCACTATGGAGAAGGAATTCTCACCTGACCTGGGTCTAGCAGGCAAGCACAAGTTCTGTATTTTGTAAGTCAGCTGTGAGACTTCTAAGCTCTGGCTGTTCTTTCAAAAGATGTTAAATGTCTGGGGTGAGAGAGCACAGAGTGAGACAGAACATCCCAGCAGCTCTCATTTTATACCAAGCTTTCCCTTGGAAATGTGCTCTGACTGATGATTGCAGGGCACAGATATTGCCAGAAACAAGACAAACACCCTTATCAACATTTGGCAAATACACCCCAGATGCAACTAGCACAGATGTCTCAAAGGCCTGTTAACATCTCAAACACCACATACAAAGCAGACAGGGAAGATTTGTGCAAGGTCTGAATGAAACAAGGGGTATAAGCAGAATACACATAACCAGACTCTGGGCTAGGGCCCTGTTCTGGGCAGAGCTGGCCTGAATGACCTCCCAGGGTCCTCTTTTTTCAGATTACCACTGTATGTTACTTTTTGTTTGTGGAAACTGTCAGAAAGGAATTATTAATAACAAAGCCCAGCCTCCTGATGTCTCCAACCAAACTCACAGCTGAAACAGCTTAGCAGCTCAGTTCTTCTTCATGAACCACCAAACTTCTTCATGACCACCAAACAGGACTACAGAAATGGGACTCAAACCCAGCCAGAAGTTGGGCCAGCCCTGCTGACAAGCAGAAATCCATGCAAAACCTCAAGAAGTGGACACTAAAATATTACTAATCTTTAGAGCAGAGATTTGTGGTTCACTTTCACATAGGAAATGTACTAGGCAAGTGACAAGTACTAAGGAAGTGACATAGCAAGGAAATGAACATCAGAAGCACAGCACCAGGAACAAGACAATACCTCTCACAAAAAGAGATGGGTGCACACACCAGCTCTGTACCTACTTGAGAGCCTGGGAAACAGGGTAAAGACAGGGTAAAAACAAGTAAAACATGGACAGGGCAACAGAAACCTGACAGAGCGATGTGACATTCCATGGTATGGAATATCCCTTTGGGAAGTTTGCGTTAGCTGTCCCAACTGCATCCCCTCCCAGCTTTCTGTGCCCTCATCCAGCTTCCCCACTGGTGGGACAAGCTGAAAAACACTTGACTTAGGATAAGCACTGCTTAGCAACAGCAAAAACATCACTGTTTTGTCAACATTATTCTCATCCTAAATCCAAAGCACAGCACCGTACCAGCTACTAGGAAGAAGATTAACTCTATCCTAGCCAAAACCAGATGACACCTCAGAACATCCTTCCTCCTTTCCTTGCAAGCTGAACTCAGGCCAAGCACATTTGACTAGCCTTCCCTGAAGACTGTTTCACAGCTTGCAGCAGCAACAGGTCTGGCCTTGCTCCACAGCACATCCTGTTTTGTTAATGGAAACTAAACAGGCTTCTTTGCCTTCAGCTTCAAATGATTCTTCCCTCTTTGTAACCTACCATTAACAAGTCATACCTAGGAAACGTACGGTCGAGCCACGTCTGGAGTTGCTTTTTCAAGAAACACATCTGTTTATACATACAAATACCTATGATTTCCAGTAAATTAAGAAAAGACTTGCATTACCCATTTTATATACAAAAAAAATGATGCAAAAGCATGTTCAATATTCTGTTTGCACAGCGTCAACACAAAAACCACCAAAACCTCAAAACAGCAGGAAAAGCTAATCTGTTTCTCTCTGAAACAGCAACAGTCTTGAAATCCCTAATCTAGCTCAGCCATACAAAACCTAACTCAGTCCAAAAGGGAGTTGTTTACACTGCAGCAGTTGTTTGCTCAGCCTGGCAATGTTCCTGTCATCATTGTCCTGCTCTTCTTTGCACTGGTGTGGCCTCACCTTGAATACTACGTGCAGTTTTGGATACCATGATATAAAAAATACATTAAGCTGTTAGGGAACATCCAAAGGAGACCACAAGGATGGTGAAGGGTCTGAAGAGGAACTTCTGTGGGGAGCAGCTGAGGTCACTTGGTTTATTCAGCCTGAAGGAGACTGAGGGGAGATCTCCTTGCTCTCTGCGACTTCCCCATGAGGGAAAGAGGAGGGGCAGGCACTGATCTCTTCACTCTCGTGACCAGCAATAGGACCTGACGAAAATGACTGAAGCTGAGTCAGGGAAGGTTTACACTGGATATCAGAAAGAAGCTCACCAGGGAAGTGGTCACAGCACCAAGTCTGTCTGAGTTAAGAAGCATTTGGACAACGCTCGCAGGCACATGGTGTGATTATTAGGGGGGGTGTGCTATGTGGGGCCCAGACTTGGACTCAATGATCCTGATAACTTTCTTCCAACTCAGCATTTCCTATGATTCTACGACCGGGTAAGAGAAATGGCAACAAACAGCCTGCATATTTCCTTTGTATAGATTCACTCCAGAGGGTATTCACTCTGGAATGAGGAAAAAACAAACAAAAACCACCCCAAGACCAAAACACCAAGATTGCCCTAACATCAAGGCTTTCAAGCTTGTGCAGTTCACAGCCAAACTTGATGCTTGACAAACTTAACTGCATGTTGGTAAAAAAAGACTGATAGGAAATACTCCTTCTGGCATGTTTCATGGGAAAGCAAAGCCTCTTCCCATTCGCAATAAATCTGAAGTTAATTCTCTGTAAATCGCTAAAAAAAAAACCCCAAAAGCTAGTGAGAGATCCTTCTGCATTTATTCTTCTGCAGCGCACACTGTGCTTAAACTCCTTTCCAGTTGAAAAAGTCTGTTTTGTTAAGTGACCACTCCACGACCTTGTACAAGAGTTTTGCTTTTCAGGGAAAGGATCCAAAACCACTGAAAACAATGCTTCGCTCCGGGCTATGCTAAAGGAGTTCTCCCTTTTCTTTTCAAGCACGGACACGGCATCCCATCTCCCTCAGCTCCTCCGCGCAAACCACACCAGGCCAACACACACTCCCAGATGCCCGGCCGGAGCAAAAACGCACTCTTCTCCTTTTCCTTCAACCACCCCACACATTCCCTGGCAGGCTTCCCAAACAGCACAGCCACCCCCGCTGCCCACACGCCAAATCCCGCACCCACGCTCCTGGCCGGGGCAGCGCGTCCCCTCTCCGGAACTGCTCCAACACGCAGGAAGCTCCCAGGAGCTCCACCGAGATGGGAATGGGAAGCCACCCCCAAGAGGCCGCGGCTGCCCCCGCACCAAGCATCCATGGAGTAGCGCGGGGGGCGCGGGCAGCTCAGCCCACCGCACCCCGCATCTCGCACCGAGCCGCCGGCTGACGGCCGCCCTCACCGGGAGGGTGAGGGGGGTACAAGGGGTGGCCGAGGAAGCGCATCGATCAATCAATCTGTCTATCAATCTATCTACCTACCTGCCCGCCCGTCCCCCGCCGCCACCGCCGGGGCGCTCCGCTGGTCGCCCTTAAACTCTCCGCCCCGCGTCCCGCCCCCGCCGCCCGCGTCACCGTACGAGTGGGAGTGGGGGAATCGAAACAAATCCACGGCACTCCGGGAATCGAAACGGGACTGCCCCGCCCGTGGGGGATGTGTCCCGCCCGTGGCGGGTGTGTCCGTCCCGTCCCGTGCCGACCCGCGTCAGGGAATGTGGCGACAGTGGGAGGTAGCGGGCTTCCATCTCCCCGCCGGAACGTTCGGGAAGTGGCTCTGGGATGGCTCTGGGCTCCCTCCGCAGCGGGAAGCGTATAGAGTGACATTGTTAAAAATGACCTAGCGGTGCCTTCAGGATAGTTGGAAAACCGGCGTTGGTGCGCGCCAGGGCATCCCCGCGTCCTGAGGCGCCGCGCTGTCCCGCCGGCTTCTCACGGCAGCCCCCGCTCCCGGGAAGCTGTGGCTCCTTGGGACTTCACTGTGCAATGATCACCTGGGGACTGAAGCCTTCTCCTCCTGCGATGCAACTGATCGCTAATTCATCGTTTCCCATGGTCTTTTCACACCATGAAAAGTGGACCAATGAGCCAAAGATGAATACTTCACAGGAGATCATTCAATAATTCACCCCTCTGTTAACCGCGTTTCTAATCACGTTTTTTTCTCTCACATTGAGTGTTACCGCTTGAACGTCTACCTCTGTATCAGGGCTGGCTGGGATGGAGTTAATTTTACTGCCAGCAGCCCCCACCGTGCTGTGCTTTGCTTTGGGAGCTAAAACCAACATTACATTGCTCCTTCACCAGGAGGGGTGAAGGAGCAATGTAATGGTAGGCTGGGGATGGGCAAGATCTTGGGAGAGGACACAGCCAGGACAGCTGGCCAAAAGGATATATCAGAACACGTGAGGCCTATTCAAATATAAAAGCTAATAGAAAGGAGTAGGAAGGTGAGGCATTCATTATTTACATTTGCCTTCCAGAGCAACCACTGCACATGCTGAAGCCCTGCTGCTTCCCAGGTCATGGCCGGATGTTGCTTGCTTATGGGAGGTGGAGAACAATGTTTTGGAGTTTCTTACCACTGCTTTAGCATCTGTTTTATTAAACTGTCTTTATGTTGACCCATGAGGGTTTTTTCCATCTTTTTTCCTTCCCTCTCCATCCTGCTGAGGAGGGGAGTGACAGAGCAGCTTGATGGCCTCTTGGTTTCTAGACAAGATGAACCCACCACAGTCCTTTTGATGCCCAGTATGGGGCACGAGATAACAAGAGTTTTGTATTAAGTGTTCTACAGCTGCAGTGGCTATTCAGCATCAAGCTCCTGTGCAGGTCACAGAGATTGTTGACTTCACTGCTTATCTCTTTATTTAGTTGAGCTTGAGAGCATGTGGCAAAGCAATGGCTCTGTCCTTTGCCCTGGCATTTCTGGCCTTGCTCTTCTGGAGGAAGCATCTTATGGTGAGCATGAGGAAATATATATCCCTTTCCGTGCCTGGGAATAATGCAGATGGTTTTATTATGCAGGCCTCAGAGATGCTTGTTCATGCTTACATGAACTGTTTAATACTACTTATTAACACTATTAGCATATTATGGGGTTTGTGGAATTCAGTGTCATCCTGATCTAGGGGAAGACAATTTTCAGATGAGGTGATACTGAAATGTGCCCTGGGACAGCTGGTCCTGGAGTGGCAGGGTGTGTGGAAGGATTTGGGCAGGTTCCTGGGGCAGTAATCATCTACCAATTCCTGGAAATTCGCACCTGAAGAGGAGGTTACCCTGGCAAATTGACATGCCACAAACTGATAGGTGCCTTGCCTATCCCAGGGAAAACCAGCAGCTTCTAGTACTGTACTGGGTCCTGGCCTGTGCCTATGGAGCCGCAGTTCAGTACTCTCAGAGGAACGTGGTTGAGACAGGAACCCAAACAACAGCTACAATAGTTCTCCCAGTACTGAGAAAGTAACAGTGGATGAAGAAAACAATGGATCCATATTGTCAATTAGTAAAGGAAGAAGAAGAGGAAAGGTCTGAGCAAGGAGCTGGTTCTTTGACAAATGATAAAAAAATGGGTGCTAATGTCTTCACAAATGACTCGATCTGCAAGATGGGGTTTGGGCTCTTCACTAAGGGTAGGAGACATGGGTTTTAATGTCTTCACTAAGGCCTAGGTCTGAAAAAACCAATCAGGTCTTAGAAGAACAGCTGTGGGGGTCTTTTGGAGGAGCAGGTGTTAGTGTCTTTGAAATGGGTCTAACATCTCTACGAACATCAAGCCGTGCAAATTTATTACAGAACCCAGGCAGTTTGACCCAGATTGAACTTCTGAACTTTAAGGTAATAGGAGAAATGGGTCTGCAACAAGTCTATTGCAGATCCCAGACAGTTTGAACTTCTCATAGGTCTGCAGAACCCAAACAACCTGAGACTCCAAACTTTAAGGGAAAATGACAATGCAAGTTCAAGGGAGGGAATATGTAGTAGGTGGTTCAGGAAGGCTGTACTTCAGCAATGGTAAAAGAGGAGGGCAACATGTGGTTGGGAGCTTAGGATTAGAGGAGGCTGCACCTTCAATACCTCAAGAGAGAGCCCAGGGAGTATGGCCTGGTGAACACTTTCCCTTTATTCAAATAAAATTGCAAGATTCCTCTGTTTCCTTTGTGGACCCTGGCTTTTCACAGTGTGCCTTTTCTGCACACAAATTGGAGAAAGGAGTCAGAGGATTCATACAGGAAGCAGAAACTACCCAGTCCCAATTCATCAGAATTTCAAGATATGAAGATCATAGCCACCAGACAAGTGAGTGGATTTCTGCCTGGCTGCTCCAGTGCTGGGATAACAGGGCAGCAGTCAGCAGCTGGAGAGTAGGGAAATCCAACAGCTGGGATCCTTCGCTAGAAACCAGAGAATTGAGAGAGTGGAATAGAGTCAGCAACTTACAGTTTTGGAGATGGTTCCTCTCAAGTGTGAGAGCAGGGTACCCATTCAAGGAAGATCTTGCCAGGAATGTGTACCTACCATAGAGAAAGGAGAGAATTAGTGGTGATGAAAGTCATCCACACTGACCTAAACAATTATGAGGTCTCTAGTACTGTACTGGGCACACAGGCCATGTGGAGGAAGTGCTCCAGCTTCATATTCTAACAGTTTGGCAGTAATGTATTGCCCAGATATCAACACCTCCATTTTTGGAGTCAAGTCTCTTCCAAAACTTTGAAGACCATCTCTGTACATCTCAGCCTTATGGGTCAGCGCCTTGGCAGTTGGACATGCTTCAAGAAATTAGTCTTCTCCTGCCCTGGTCGGAGGGAAAGGGAGCCCCAGGCATGTGCTGCATGGCACACTTCGTTTTTTCCTGTGTGACCAGAAGAAGAAAAGGGATGGCCAGGCTTACTGGACCATGTAGATTCAATTGCCTGGCCAAACTGACCCACAGAAGTGAAAATCCATGGTGTACAGTGTACTCTGGTGCCATCAGGCTGCAGGGGCACAGAACACATTTGGATCTTTTTGGTGATAGAGGGGTGCCAAGAATTGTCTGTATTGGAGACAGAGCAACCACTATGCATGTTAAAAGCCTACTTCCCAGGAAGTGTCTGGGTATGGCCTGCTTGAATATGGAAAACAAATATTTTGTTTTCCTTTGCTTCTGTACTCAGCCTTTGTTTTTGCTTTATTAAACTGCCTTCGTCTCGACCTATGATGGTTTTTTCCCACTTTATCCCTCTCCTCCATTCCTGCTGAAGACTGATAGAGTGGCTTTGATGGGTACCTGGTGTCAACCCATCCCATTCTCAAAAAAAAATGGACTTCCACTAAGCATCCATCTTCTGTGTTGAGTTTTCACATAAATTATCTTGCTACCCATTAAGGGACTAGAGAAACAAAGTAATACTAACCTTGGCACATATGGTTTTATATTACTTGGCTCCTAGTGGAGTGCATCAAAATAATAGGCAAAGCTGCTTTTAAAGAAAGCAGTCAAAATACAGCCACAATTGTTTTGTATCTGCATCCACATGAGGTGGGGAAATACAGGGTAATCCTGTTTCCTGAGTGACTTGAAAATATCAAAGTACATGGGTGGGATTTTGGAGTTCTTATTCAGGCAAAAGTGCCTGGGTGAATCAACATGATATAAAGGTCGAGAGGAATGAGTGACTGATGAATACTATTATATCTGGAATTTCATGTGACCTCCTGTAAGGCCCCTAAAAAACTTGCTTGAAGAGACTTTTAGAAGGGCTTATGGTTGTTCGTGTACTCTTGAGTTAGGGGACTGAGAAAAATACTGACAAGATATGCTCAAAAGGTCAAAACAACAAAAAAATACTTTATCAGCATCTTGAGAAAATCAGAGAACTTTAGCAAAATGTTTAGAGAAACATTCAATCAATGTGAAACACTTCCCAAAGCATTAACTTGGTCCATTCAACTTAGCAAACTCTACATCCATTCAGTTTTAAGTTACTCAAAAATTCCAAGAAGAGGAAATTAGAAGAATGAAAAAGAGAGAAAGACAAAAAATATATAGAAAAGGACACATACAGCTACTCACTACTGGGTTCCAGTGATAGTATAGGGATAAAATATTTCTAAAATCATGGGATATTCAGGGGAGTTGGAAAGAAAGATTGGGCCTGGTAGGCCCTGGGGAAATGTTAGGGTAGGCCCTGGGAGAATGTTGGGCTTTACTGGATCATGCAAAACTGCACCTGTATAATCATTTAATGACTGTGATAAATTATATGATTGTTAAATGTGATGATTGTTTGGTAATGGGATATGATTATTGTTTAATCGTAATGGGAATCATGAGAAACGATGTTTGGGGGGTCTGATGGAGATTACAAGAATCAAGATGCTTAGATGAGATCAAAGTACACAATAGAATAAAATAATTTTAATAATTAATAGGTAGTTATATAACAATAAGGGTACAAAAAAGTGTTCATCCTGAACCCATGTCAGAGTCAGATTTGGGTCTGTGCCCCTGATACCCAGAGCTCTTCAATAAAAGAACCTGCATATAATCATTCTGTGATTATGTGTTCCTGAATGTTAGCACCAGCAGTGTTCAGGTAAACGTTCCAAGAGGAGATAGGGTCAAGCCATGTGCTTGCCTCATGTTCAGCCTTTAATACACCTTGGCCTTCCTGGTCCATTCCCCAATGGAGGACTTTTGGTCATTTACCCACTCAGGAGCTGGGTTGGGGTCTCCAGAGGTGGGTGTGGAGCGTTGCCCCAGATATGCCAGGGATTGGCAGCCACGGCCAGGCTGGGATACAGGCCCTAAGGCAGGGGGAGTGTACAGGGCAGGGTACCACCTCGCCAGGACAAGGCCTGACCTGCCCCTTCCCCCATACACATGCACCCCAAACTGTCTCGAGACATCAGTCTTTGCAGTCTCTGACACATCCAAATTCCCCATCATTGTTATTTAGGGATGTTTCGGTGCAGCACAGAGAAACCAAGGACCAACCCACTTTAATACCGATGCAGAAAGTGGAACTCACTGCTTTTTGACTCAGAAGGGACTCTGACCTGTCACTGGCACAACAATCTTTGCTACATCTGTTGGCATGCTATATCTGTTGGCGTGCTATGGGTGTGTTTGTCAAAACAGTCATGAGACAGAAAACAAAACTAGGTGTTTTTTTTTTTTTAATAACTCAGCTGTGAAAATGAAACTTGGCAGCTTGCAAGCCTCTCTCTGGTGTGCAGCAGGGCGTTTCCTTCTGACTGCAGCATGTCACATGAATTGCCAGTGAGTTACTGAGTCTGCAAATTATTGCATTTCCTGATCTGTATGAGTGGAGAAGCAGCAGAAACTGGAAAGGGTGGACCCACTTGGGGAGGCAGTACTGTTTGTAAGCAGTAAGGAGTTATGTGTGCTGGTTGATAAGGGGTGCTCATAAAGGACAAAGAGCACTGGGAGGAGGTGGTCATAAAACCCAGTCAGGCAGCAGAAAAGTATGTATAAAGCCATTTATACATAGCTCCTAAATCCTTTCCATTGTGACTATAGAATAGAAGTGTCTGTGTGGGTACATTTCCAAGGGAAAACATTTCTTTTGCATGGTAGATAGATCCCTCACATTCCTTGTCACTCAACACATGTACCTGTACATCAGAGATCATGATGCAGATACATGGAAGGATGGGTCTTGGCATAGTGTTAGCAATCCTTCTTTGTATCTCTGCTTCTTTTGCAATGATGGGAAAACCTCACTTTGAGGGGAAGAAGAGCCTTCATAACGTGTCCAGGAAAGAGAATTGCAGTGCATGTCACAGGCCTTGGTTCATGTTGAGCTTGAGAGAGCTACTCCACCAACAGCTCTCGCTCTCCTGTGCAGTCAGCATCTCCTGTCTTCTGAGAGTACAGTCTGTGTTAGATATTGCTGCATCTTATCCTAGACCTGCACCTGCTGCTAGGCAGACTCAGCCCTGAAGACAGTGTATCTATTGCAGTGGTAATATGTGCCTGACACCAGCACAACTGGAAATGGGGAACAAACATCACTCCCTCTCCCCTGAGGACAAACTACACCGTACATCAGCGCGCCGATGGTGCCTGGGGACACCCACCATCCTCAAGAGCCCTGACAAACCTCACCTGGGGCACCCTTCAGACCCTGTGGCTCCAAAAAGGTTAATTTAATTTCTATTGTAACTGTGAGCTGAAAGACACTGTGACTGTGAACTTTTAGCAGAGAAGACACTGTGTCTGCAGGCCTTTAGCAGAGAAGAAAGGCATGCAGAAATTATCCCCCATGCAAGGACCTTAGAAGATAAAGAGGGGACATCTGGCTGAGGAATACAGCTACAGCCAAAACAAGGACTAACTTTGGGAACCTGGGGGACATGAGGAGGGTTTTTATGGTAATAAGTAATAGGGTTTTTTATGTAAAAAACATATGGTAATATGTTTTTTTATGGTAATAGAGTTTTTTATGTAAAAACTGCTATGCATGTGGTGACTGTATATCAGCAACTCATTTGTAACAATCAGGGGGTATGTTAAGAGGAGTGATCCCCCATGCCTTCCAGGCACTTAAATAAATGATGCTCTCTCTAACACAGGAAAATTGGTGCTAAGGAGTCTTATTCTTATTCTTGCTTTCGGAGATTAGGTAACACATGGGCCTGGCAATCACAGGGCTGAATCTGACCCTAGTTCCCCTCACCAAGCCTATTTCTGATCCATGCCAGCAAGCACACATCCCAGCCTGGCCTCAGCCCATGCCCATCCCCATCCCCATGGGGCAGAATGGACCCTGGCTAGGGAAGCCTCTGCTTGTCCTGTCTCCCAGGGATCTCCACATTTCCCCAACCCTTGGGAAGGAACTGGCCCCTGCTGCTTCCTGATACCATACAGAGTAAAACATGTATTTCCTGGTATAACTGCCCCACACAAGACAGCTAGGCAACAAAAATATGCTGGCCATAAACAATAACTTCAGCTATTACAACTATGAGGGTGAAAGTTTGTGGTATAGGTGTGGTTTTGTGGAAAGCTGCAGCTTCTATCAGCATGATTATTTCAGGATGTTTAGTTGACTTTAAAAGCCTATCTCCAACTGATGTACTGATACTGGTGACAGACTTCTGTTTGCCCTGCTTTATTTCTGAGTCAAGAAACAGGTTTCAGAGAAACCAGGTGCTTCAGCATAATACCAGCTTTAAAAGAACTTTTAATTAAGCACATAATAATTAAAGGACAGTGCAACCAAAGGCAAATATACGCCTAATTTGTTATTCTGCTGCTAGTTGCCCTAATGCTGAAAAATCCCTTTACATCTCTCCTGTCTAATGCTTCTTGCATATTATCCTTTTCTGTTGCTCCTTTTCTTTAAAGCCTGACTGCTTAACCATGTCTGTCCCAGCATCATGTAGGCCAGTACACTCATAAACCACCTGAAGGACTACTTGTCCCCCCATGAAGTCTGTATGATTTTACAGTTGTCAGTGGTGCACACACAATCTCTGGTGCTCTTTCCAAGACAAAGCTTTTTGTTCCTCTTGGGTCTGCTACCAACACAGCCATTCTCCAGTGTGATTCTTTACACACTTAAGACAGTCGTGGCACAGTCCCCAGTGGGGACTGGAGTCCTGTGACAGCAAGCACTGTTAGGAAAGCAATATAATCTGTTGTGCATGGCAAGACTGCTCTAGCAATGTCTCTTAGCTAGGCTTTAACTCAGCTATTGATAGTAGCATTAAAACTGCAGAAGCATAAAAGTCACTTAGTATCACATAAATAGTTACCTTTCTTTGCCATTTTTATTTGTGGCTGCTAAACAATTTGGAATAACCCAGCCAGTTCATGACTGCTATAGAAAGTGTAGTCACTCCTGTGGGAGCAGTTCAAGTAATCTTACAGAGCCAAGCAAGGGATGAAGAATGGGCAAGGAGAGCAGTAAGTCTGACCAGGGCAAAGAAATGTGCTCCTTCTGTACCCCTGTCACCTCAGCCTATTTGTTTTGAAGGCAAAAGAGCTGAGCAAGGAGGAGTGGAGGCAAAAGAAGAAAGAGAAAGTGGAGATGAGAGGGGATGGTGAAAGTTTAAGGAAAGGCACTTCTTGAGGCTCTTTGTTGAGGGCTGGGACTGGCAAGTCTCCCTAGTAGTTGTGCCTGAAGGAATCTGGAGAATGGGCAACCAACAGCTGGCAGCAGCAGAACAAACAAAAACATGAGGCTTGTGGTCACAGATGAGTCATCCTGGAAGAAACCGGAAATAATAATAAAACAAAGGTATGTGGGTTTGCACTCTTTTGTTTTGAATTAGACGCATAAATTTTCTCCAGTTCTTGTTTAGGTAATTTTGGGTCAGTAACTTCAGACTCATGTCCTTGTTGCTTCCATCCCTGTATGTTCTAATGGGGTACAGACACCTATGTGTGGTTTTTACAACCACCTATGTGTGGTTGTTACAACCTGCTGCAGAAGGCAAGGGTAACCCAGATTCTTGTTAATAGATCCCTTGGAGTGGATTGGAGTGAAAATACTAAGTAGTTGGTGTTTGTAAATATACATGTGTAGGGTTTATTATAGTACAATTTGGTTGCAAATTAAAAATAGGTATGTAGCAATTTTGGTTGTTATTATCTACAGTTATATAACAACATGGAAACATTGCAACATGAATGTGCAACAACATCACCTATGGCCATGCACAAGGGAAAAGAAAGAAATAAAGAGAGAGAAAGGACAAGAGAGTAAAGATCTCAGCACCTGTAGGCCCAGGGACAAGACTTGGCTGCTGCACAGTCTTGTTTGAATTGGTGGTTGCAGACCAGAGCCATTGGGCAGGGGCGGAAGTCCCAAAGTAATGGTGGGGAAAAATCTCCAGGAAAATCTAAGGAGGCGAAGGAGCCCTACAACCCAGTGGTTTGTGCAAGGGAGGACAATATAGCATGACAAGAGGCATCATCCAGTCTCCAAGGATTGTCTACTAACTCATAGCCCATCATTCACCCTCTGTCTTATCAGATCAGAGATCAGCCATTACACACCCAAAAGCTCACCTCCTCCAGCAAAGCACCCTGGCTTCTCCACAAGTGGAGGAATGTTTTGTGTCATTATCACTTAAGTTCAGTTCAGTCTCTCACAATGGTGTAATATGTGAATGCCACCTCCCTGAGATCACTAAGACTGTATGAAGCCAATTGTGAAAATAAAAGTAGCAGAGGGTTTTGTGTGTTTTGGAGCATAACGACCAAATTTTAACCAGTAAAGAACGTGCCATCTACAACACCAAGGACTGGATAGGATTTTAGCAAGAGAGTGGCATTGAGCTTTACTTCATGAGAAACAGAGGTGACAGTCTTGGTGACACAAAGGAAGATGATTGCTCCTAGGAAGAGATTCCCAAAGGTCAGGAGATGTTTATGTATCAGGAAACAAGTCAAGAATCTGTGCAAGTTTACTAGCACAACTAATTCAAATATATTTCAATCCAGACCTCAGCACTAGCATTCTTCTGGCAGCACACCAGGAAAGATTGGCAGGATTTTCTGTGTTTGTTTTTGTAATGAGTTCGTGCCAAGTTTTAAGCAGGAGGTATTTGTTTTTAGTGACTACACTGGGCACCGCCATGGGTTCAGAAGTGCAAACAGGTTTTACGAATTTCACTTGTCCCCTTTTGTGATCTCAAAACCAACCCATGACAGAGACTTCTAAAAAGGACACCACTAATCCTCCAGGACCTTCCAATGGAGCCAATGTGATCCCCTCCACCCCAGGGGTACAGCATGGCTGACATGGCCATTCCTGTACAACTGAGCATCTGTGAGGATGTTTCCTCCAGCTGTAGGACTGCTTGTTTGGTCTGTATCTAGACTTTTGTCTTATTCTGGAGATGCTGACAGGATTTACTCTTCCTGAATTATGTACTTTTTACCAAGCACTACACCCAACTCTCAATCCCATAGGTAGTGCCAAAAAAATTGGTTATGTGTCCATTCCAGTTTGTCAAAGAAAGATCCTTGTCTGAAAAAAGGCACATCTGTTTTACACAGTTACTGTCATACCACTAGAGAAAGACAATATAGCTGTGATATACTCTGATTACCTTCAAAGATAGCAGGGATCTCTTTAATTTAGCATCTGATAGCTACTCATTTAAAGGTCTCAGAAAAATTTCCACAGCTCTATTAACTCCTACAGGCTTACAAAATGGTTTTGTGATATATGTTATGGAATAATTAGTGCCTGTGTAAAATATACATGAAATAAGTTATGCTTGTACGAAAAATTCTTAAAGATCTAAAACAACAAGCTGCAGCCCGGGGAAAGAGATTGCTTCACAAATTGTGAAATCACAGATGGCAGCAAAGAGAAAAAAACCTAATTAGCAAATGAAAGACGTGGCTCCGTGTGGAGATGGGCCCTTTCCCGGGACAGTCCAGAGACACCCAAGAGATGAATACCTGATAAGTATCTATGATCAAGATAGTCAGAGTTGTCAAGGTTGTGCATCCCAATACCAGGTTCCCATAACTCGACAATCAGCATTCACCACTTCCCAGAAATGGTTTTGTCCAGCCCAGCACAGAGAAAAAGAAATTACATGAATATGCGAAGCGATGAGAAGAATAGGAGAAACTCTGCCCCAGGTGAAAAAAAAGGTATAAAACCAGCCTGGCAGAGACAGCATTGGTGAACAGAGGGGATTTGAAGCAGTAGAGTTTGGATCTGTGTTCACCCAGCACCAATCCTGGGCTCGAGGCTGGCCCTTTGATTGTGGCTATCAGAGACTGAATCTTGGTCGCAAAATAAAAACCTTTTTTTTATTGATTATTGATTTGGCTTTATCATTTATTATTTATAACAGTTTCATTATATTTTTCATTAGAGCACAAGCAGGCAACCAATTCTGAATTACATGCTGCAGATAATATTATCTAAAATCCCCAGAAACTTCTGTAGAATATGACAGAAATTTTATGTGAATCTGGAGGCCATGGTGTTCAGTTCACAGTTATGGAATATAGCCTGTATTGCAGTAAAGGATTTCCCTCTATTTGGGTTTGTAGCTATTTGCTTTAGGCTTTCTTGCTATTGGAGTATGGTGTCTCCATACAAGAGAAACACAAAAGTGAAAATTTAGCAGAGCTGACTGAAGTTCATGGTGCTTTTGCTACTCTTGATGTCCATTGAAAAGACATTAAATACCCTGAGAAGAGCGGTGGTAAAATTTTTCCAGACCTTGTCCTAAAATGTGACTTGTACATTTTAAAGCATGTAGACCACTGACTGGCTGTGAAAAAGTATGGCTTATCCCCCACTGCACTTCTTTCTGGGAATAAAGCTTTTTTGTTTCTTTTTTTTTTCTTTTTCATTTATTTTACCTCAGAAGTTCAGTAAAATGGAAGTCTTTAGAGATTTCTTAGTCCAAGACTCAAATGTCCCTCAAGAGTTGGTTCAGCTATTATGGGAAAGCCCAAGGTATTGAAACTTTGCCACATGTATTTTGTCCATTCTTGTAATGTATTGAAGATAAAGAGCAAAATCAAAGTGGGACTTAAATCACAATAAAAATTAGGTTAAAACACTGCCACTTTTTACTGGCAATGAAAATATTAGAAAACTAATTTTTTTCCTGCAGTTCAGTCATACAATAAACACAGAACCATAGAAGAGCTCAGGTTGGAAGGGGCCTCCAAAGTTCACCTGGTCCAATTTTTGGTGGGAAAGGGAGCCTTGATGACATTATCTAGCACTGTGTCCAGTTGCACCTTGGACCAGTGATGGAGGGGTCCTCTGCAAGCTTGAGGAGGTTTTTCCATTGATTGATTGTTCTGACTGTAAAAAATTTCTTTCTTATGTCTCAAGATGAAGACACCTGTATATAATTTAAATTTTTTTCTCTAATTTTTTTCCAGTAAGATATAATTCTATATAGTTAGTATAGTACTTTTAAATCCATATTAAGCTTCCTCTGACACCGTGCCAAAAAACCTGATCTTTCAGAATATACAAAATCCCTGAGAAAAAAAAAACAGTAGCAGAATACATACGTTATGCAGAAGTATTATACCATCAGAACCTCACAAAATACTTCATAAAAGTAACTCTTACATGCTGAAGAATACACAGTCACACAGGAAGTAAGTTACAAAAACAAAGGAATAAAACAGTCCTTTTGTTTCATGCTTCCTGATTGGTCCAGAAGATTTTTTTCAAAGGAAGTTTTGTTTCAAAGGAAAATATAAGTAGGAAATCAAAAAAACTACCATCATCATGAATAGTAGCTTGGAAAAATTTAAACACTGTGGAACAATGCTGTAATGGGTGTAAAAGAAAAGTTGGCATAAATTTGCTGTCAAAAATTCCATTTTTATACCATTTTAGGACGATGGAAAATGCTGCCTTCACAGTGACCCGATTAATTTGCATAAGCATTCTGCTTGTGACAGTTTTTCATGCCAGACAAAGAGATAACAAGTAATGTTCTGGTACAGTTGCAAAGACAAATACAAGCTGCCTTGCCTACAGCAATGTCCTCTCTTCCTCTCTAAGAATCAGGGCTTCATCTGCAGTCAAGTAAAGGCCATTTCTGCTACTACAAACGAAAGCCTGAAGGATTTGCATCAGCTTGACAGGGCGGGGTCTGCGTTATGTTAGCCCAAGCTGATTCTGGTTGATTTTAGCAGTAATGGCAACCACCCAGTGGTCAGGCTGGATTTAGGCTCCCTTTAGGTGATTGGGACAACAGGAAGTTATTTTCTGTTGACTGTGTTATCTATTATCCTAGAACAAAATTGAAGGTAAAAGAACCAAAAATGGGATGGTACCAGTGGTCCCAGGCTGTGAGGACAAACCACAGTGGTCATTACAGGAAGAGAATCTTGTTAAACCAGTTCAGATATAAAAGAAAGAATAGAAATTTGAACAGCTGAGAACAAATGGAGAGCAAGTTCCCATACATATAGTGCCTTAAGGAACTCCATGCATTTAGTGCTCACCATTTTTTCCAGTAAGATTTGGAGTGTAACAAAACTTCGGCTTGTACAGCACAGTATTTCTTTTTCTCTAGGTGCTGCCTTAAAAGGCTGGAACAGAGGCTAGACAGAGTTAAGGGGAATCAAAAGATATTTACTGAAGGACCTTCAAAGGCCACACCCTGGCAGTAGCAGAGCCACGGCTTTGGCTCTGCCCAGATGGCTCCAAGATGGAAGCAAAAGAGGTCTTGGTCACAAGATTTCACATTTTTATAAGTTTTGGTCCATTAGCATATTGGAGCTAATTGTCCAATTACAGCCCCAGCCCATGAAGTCCCATCCTTGGTTTTTTCTCTCTTCTGTCCATGTTGTTTATACTCTTGGGCCTGAAATCCAGATTGGTTGTCCTTGGGTCCATGGCTAGAGAAGGAATTGTTGTGTCTACCTCTGTGAAGAGAGCTTACTATCCCTGTATATGAAAACCCACACCTTACTATCCCCTTATATGAAACCTAGACCCACAAAATCAAAAAAAGAAAAAAACAGAAAGCTAAAACCCAAGATATCATAGGAAATGCAACTATGGGTGTTTTAAGGCCCATAGAAATAAATGCCCATATTCTAGATAGAGAAGTGATATTATGGTTACTGACAAAAAAGAATTATTCCAAATTCTATCAGGCATGTCCTATAGGATCTGACACAAATCATGCTGTTTATCTGAGTGCTCCAAGGCCATCTCAAGTGGACTAAATAATAACTCCTTACCTGACAGGACTGCATACACAGGGTATGATGAGAGGATGCAAATACTTCAAAGTTATTTTCTCATCATGAGCTTCCAGAACATGCTTTTGTAGTATATGGTAGAGATAATTCATGCTATTAATGTATAAAATATTGTAAGATCCAAGCTATGTCTTTTGACCACCCCAGCCGGGAGCAGAGTCTTATTCAACTAGTTAAGATAATATCGGGTCTTTTAACGTAAGAATGGAAACTTCCTGAGCGATGATCACTGACTTCCCAGGAATGCCAGGGCCACTCAAGAGTGATTTTGCACCTCGAAGATTCACCCTGTTCCATGTGAATGCCAACTTCTCCGGAGTGCTCTGACAACATCTGGACATCTGAAACTGAACTTTTGTCTAACCCTGCACATGTGTGGCCACGGTTCTGCATGTGAAGGGACACAAAGGAACATTCGGTCATCTCTGCCTCAGGCAGACTAAACTGTATAAGAACTCGCTGCGCAAAGCAGCCGGGGTGAACAGGGGGAGACTCTGACATTCGGGTGTCAGATCCGTGTGTTCACCCAGCGCCGATCCTGGGGTCAATGCTGCCCTTGGCTGTGGTGGTTTTTTTCCGATCGAAATTCTGTTTCGCTGACAATGTAATAAATCATTGCTGAATTTTCTCATAAATTTGGTTCTTGATTTGATAATTTATAACACTTTCCTTCAGAATTCATAAAAATGCACTATAAACTAGGGTGAAAAAAATTTTATTGGGGCAATATTGTCCACAGAAACTCCTCTTGCCTCATGCAAACACCTGAGGCTTTGTATAATGGCATTTGACACGTAGTCTGGAGCAGCTGTTCCACTCATAGAAGCACGTTTTCACCAAACCCTGGACCATGAGTGACCAACTCAGAATAAAACTACTGTGGTTAAACAAGTGACCCTGTGTCAGGTACTGTCCTGAATTATAAATGGGATAATCTGATTTCAGTGGAACATGAGTCTGAGACCTTTTCTTCTGTCATGGGATGGGGGGGTTGTGTGTGGGGGGTTAGGTAGGCCCTGCATCCACTCAAAGCAGCTCCTTCTCTGTAGATAGGTTTAGTAACACATCAGTACTGCCAGTACTATTTCTTCTGCTGTTGATATACAGCCGACCTTTGTTGCACAGATTTTGTGTTAATGTTTTATTCTACATCCTAAAGGTGCAAGAAATTCACTGCAAGAAGAGTGGGTCTGTATTCTGCAACGATAAGGGTTAAAAGAACTGCCTGCATACTCTGGGTGCCTGTCAAGACAAGCTGAAAAGAAGCAGAGGTCTGTGAATCAAGGTTATTTGTTTGCATTCTTTCAGTTATCTCTTCCTTGGTAACTGGAGACATTTTTGAGAAACTGTCATAAACTACGCTGCAATTTGGCATTAAAAACTGTAAGAAGGGTGAAAGATGCCATTTTCCATGAACATGCACATCATGGGAACTTATTGAAGGGCAAATGAGAAGACATTTCCAGATACAGGCATATCACCTAAAAAAAAAAAAAGCAGCTGTTTTTTACAAGGAATTCTGTTAAAGTGGTAGTGTACTGGAATGCTGCTCAACTTGCTTCTCTTTAAAAACAAACAGAAAATCGGGCTTTTTTTTTTTTTTTAAGCAATCCTCATCTTTTAACCTCCTATTCTGCTTAAGCTGCAGTCTAAAACCCAAATAATCCTAAACTTTCAAATTGATTTCATCAATCTTCAGTCCTTTCTTCAGTGTTGCAGATCTCTGCCTTTTTTTCAGCCACGTCTCATGTTTCAGAATGTACTCTTGGGTTCTAGTTTCACACAGAAGACAGTGTTGTGCCTGATGCCTAACCAGCCAGGCTTTATTTGCCTCCCCTGTGCTACAATCCCATGCCCCAATTCTTTCTTAAACCTTATTTACTATTTCTTAATACTCTCTTTTAACCACTCAAGGCAAATAAAGCAATGTTGACTTTGAAGGGGTCAATAACTACCTACAAATAAGTTTCAAAGATGATTTCTGGAGTTCCTAATATATTTGAGTTGGAATAGTAAGTACATGCTGCAGGTAATGAGTGGCCAGGACTTCAAAATGATATGAAGTTTCATAGAATCAGAACAGTTTGGATTGGAAAGGACCTTTAAAAATCATTTAGCCCAACCCCCCTGCAATGAGCAGAGACATCTTCAACTAGACCAGGTTCCTCAAAGCCTCATCCAACCTGATCTTGAATGTTTACAGGGATCGGGCTGCCACTACTTCCCTGCACAACCTGTTCCATTGTTTTATCATCCTCATTATAAAAAACTTCTTTCTTATGTCTAAAAGAATGTATGAAATTAATATTATCAGACCCCAAACTAGATAGATCTTTGCATTTAAGAAAATAGATTTTCTAGAAAAAACAAAGCATTTAAAATCCATATTGTTTAGTGACACTTAGGCCACCTTTTCCCAGCAAAAGTAAGATTTTTGTAAGACTGCAGCTCTTCTAGATTGCATTTTTTTAAATGATCCTTTATGTCTTAAGGGAAAAAACTCATTACATTTCTGACTGTGTATGTATGACTGTGGAACTGTTTCAGTTTCATGTCTTTCTAAGAAACTAATTATTGCCTTCTGAAATTTCATAGCATGAGTAAATAGATCAACTTTCCTCTCTGGGATCTTAAAAAGCACTAAGATTCCAACATTCCAGGCTCTTTCCATTCATTCTTCACCGCTTCTTTTGCTCTAACACCACTTCTGTGCTCTGACACCAAAATACACTGGTTATATTTTCCTAAATTATTTAAAATGAAGTCTAGATATTTTGGGGTTTATTTGCTTTAATAAAAACAAATTTATTTTTTAACACACTGTCACAGAAAACCATGCAAACTGGAATGGGTGAGATCAAAGCTTGCCAGATATGAGCAAGCAGGGCTGACCTCCAGTTGGAGCAGTTGCAATGTAAATATGAAGAAATCTTTGATGACTATTTGCAGTTAGAGAAATAGACTTTTTCACACCTGCTTCCATACAGAAATTAGGGTTTTGGCACAGACAATACAGAAATTTTAAAGCTTCATGCAAGTGACATCCTGAGCTGCATCTCTGTGATACAAACTTTAACACAGGTAAAAGGAACATAAGTGAAGATTTTCCTACAGGCTGGTCCAGGGCAGATACTGACAGCAACAGCATGGACAAGGGAGAGTTGGAGCAAATGTCTCCTGTCCCAGATCAAATGCTGAGATCCAGCAGATTCCTGCTCCCATTTCCAGCTGCTCTGGGTGACGCTTGTGGCTGTCCAAGGCCACTGAAAAGAGATTTCTCCTCTAAGTTCAGATCCTGGAGCAGAGTCAGATCCATCAGATCTGAAGTTCAGTGCTTCCACACTGCTGGTGCTTCCCAGGTCAGTACACAGTCAAGGTGAGTGTACAGTAGGTCACCCTCTCTTTGTCCCTATTAACCCTTTGCCCCCTGCCCCACTCACCCTAACAGCTCCTGAATCTTTTCCTGCAAGTCAAAACAAAAATGCACCATGGCCAAGATAGTTGTCACTGCAGCCTGGAGGTTCAGGAAGCCACAGGCAGGGAGGTGGTGGGGCAGGACTGCTGTCTTCCACCAGGTATTTCTGCCAAGGTCAAAAACTGGGGAACCTGAAGTCAGCCTCAAAAGGGGCCTTTGTGGAGATCTGTCATGCTTGGGCACACTGCAGGCACCTGTACATATGGACAGGAATTAGACAGAGTGAAACTTTGTAACAACCATCCCAGGCAGTGCTGAGGACAAAATGTCCTTGGAAGGCAAAGCATGTTATAGCAAGGTACCACCAGTCCAGGTTTCACATGCTTAGTCCTTAACACTCACAGAAGTGGTTCTGCTTCTTGCTCTACATGTTCCTCAGAGGGACTGTATCTTCTTCATGACCTTGGCCAGGATCATCCTGTTTAAAGTGACAGCTGTGAAGGGACATTTCTCAGGATAGGTTTTTTTCTTTTCCCCTTCCGCAAAGTGAAAACTGCTTTGTTTATTGCTGTCAGCATTTTAAAATTAATGTACAATTCCAAAGATGAAGACAGGTGGATATGAAGAGGATGAGAGGAAGCTGAAGCTATATTACACTAGATTAAGAGATGCCAGTTGTAGAGCATATTAAAGTGGAATGATGCCCATTTCTTGGTGCTGCAGCTACCAAGACACACCAAGACAAAAAACATGAATACACTCAGGTATTTTACACAGCAATACACTTGCTACATCACCCTGACAAGGCATTGCAGTGACACTGCCATCCTGGAGAAGCTTTTGCTTCTCTGAAGCCCCATTTACAGGTTGCCTGAAAGCAGCAGTGGCTACTGTGCTGAGGGAAATGCAGAGAAGAGCTGTTTTGCACCAGGACATGCTGGACCACTACCATCCCAGTACCATCTCTTATTTGAGATAGAAAAATAAAGGAGGACAAAATAGTACAGATAATCTTATATCCCTTTTGATACTAGGAGCCTTAAGTGGTGAAGCCTTGAATGGGCTTCCAGTGCAAGTATACTGCACCATGCAGACCCTGTCTGCAGAAAGGGTTACTTATTTTGGCTGTTGGAGCTGTTGTAGGATTTTCTTGCATGAAAGAAAATCCATTCATCATTTCTGCTGTCAAACAGAAAGGATGTTCACATGAGAACTCCTTGCTGCATTTGTAGATAAGGGAAAGGCCTCACAGGTGGTGTAATTGCTGGTATGGAGGGGGAGCTGCCAGCAGCTTCCTCCTTTACAATGAGACTGAGGCTCTTCTAGGGGGGAAGGAGTTTGTGCAGCACAACACAGGCCCAAAGCCATGCTGGGTGTGCAGCAGTTTAATTCATGTGTGTTCCACTGACTCCTTTGTTTGCAACCCTGCTGGTCAGGACCACTGTGAGACCAACAGGTTTCATTGCATTGTGGCTATGGTCTCTTCCTCTGCTGGAAGGAAGGGAAGAGCTTCCAGTCTCCCATATACTGGTCATGCTCCAACCATGAGTCCCAGAACAATGCATGAGGTTGTACAGAATCACAGAATCATTCAGGGCTGAAAAGACCTTTGAGATCATCTAGTTCAGCCTTTGTCTGATCACCACCTTGTCAACTAGACCATGGGACCAAGTGCCACAACCAGTAGTTTCTTGAATACCACCAGGAATGTTGACTCCACCACCTCCCTGGCAGTCCATTTCAATACTTAACCACCCTTTTTATTTGCACTGGCAGACAAAGCAAGAGCTCTGTTCAACAAATGTCTCCAAACCTCAAGAGACCCCAAAGCTTGGAAGTTGCTGCCAAGTTTTGGCTGTTGCACAAGTAAGGATCTGCTTTATATTTTTGAGTAATTACTGAGTAACAACATGTACTGCGATTGCAGAGACATATATTACAATGGATACAGGAACACCCTGGAAAGCATCCTGTGATTGGAGACATGTAGTGGCAGTCACACAGCAGTGCAGTCCTGCTGTCATAGGCATGGAGCTCAGCCTTGAGGGATGCCACAGTGTTCACAGTAGTTCACAGAATCACAGAGTAGGTCAGGTTGGAAGTGACCATGCTGGGTCATTGGATCCAACCTCCCTGCTCAGGCATAGATGCCCTGGAGCACATGGCACAAGATTGCATCCAGATGGTTCCTGGATATCCCCAGTGAGGGAGACTTCCACAATATCCTTTGTGAAAAATGCATATTTTATGATTAGCTTTTCGCAAATATTAAAATGAATATTATATGTGTTGTGTTAGAAAGTAATGCTGTATTAATTCTCTTAAGTAGTGTGTTAAATATAGTTTTAAGTTATGAAAAATGTTAAAATAGAAACTATGTAGGATACTTTTTTTAAAGAAAGGACTCGCAGTGAGATAGCAGCCACAAGAGACCTAAATCTTTCAGACAAAAAGAATTTATTGCTCTCTTATCAGAAGAAATGAACTTCTTCCCTCCTCAAAGGCGCTGTTAGGATTCAGAGGAAGAAGCTGACGATGACCAGACAGAATCCTGTATTTGAATAAAATTTATGCATCATGTATGAAGTGTATGAATATGCAACAGGCTATCGTTTTTAAGAATTAATCCTTTGTTAACGGGTGTCCTTTTTCGGGCTTGTGCTGCCCAGAGAAAGGTACCCGGATGTCTGTAACTCTTTGTCCCTATTGTCTCATATTGTCCTAATTCAATTTGTCCAAGTTATTATTACTCTAATTGTATCAATATTTTTATAACCATTTTATTACTATTAAACTTTTAAAAATTTAAAAACAAGTGATTAGCGTTTTTCATACCTCTGTGGGCAATCTGTTCCAGTGCTTGGTCACCCACACAGTAAAGAAGTTCTTCCACATATTCAGTTGTGCATCACTTCCTGTGCATTAGTTTCTGCCCATTGCTTTTCTCATCCTATTGCTTGGCTCCAGCAAGAGGGACCTGGCTCCATCTCCTTCGCACCCATCCTTTAGATATTAATACACATTAATACGGTCCAATCTCAGTCATTTAATCTCAAGGCTGAACAGGCTCAGCTTCTTCAGCCTGTCCTCGTAAGAGAGATGCTCAGTCAACCTTGTTGCCCTCTGCTGGACCTGCTCCAGGAGCTCCCATGTGTCCTTGTACTGAGGAGCCCAGAACTGGACACAGCACTCCCGACGTGGCCTCACCAGGGCTGAGTAGAGGGGCAGGGTCACCTCCCTCGACCTGCTGGGGATATCACTGGGGTACATTGCTGGTATGTAACCCCCACTGGTTTCTAGGCCGCAGGCGCCCTGCTGGCTCAGGCACAACCCGCTGTGCCCCGGAACGCCCGGGTCGGACAGACCCGGGGCCCCTTGCGGACCGCGGCCCCGGCGGGTCCGGCCCAGCGCCGCCTCCCCTCCCCTCCCTCAGCGCGGCCTCCCCTCCCCTCCCTCAGCGCGGCCTCCCTCCGCCAGGGGGCGCGCCCCTCCGCGCCGGCGAGCCCCGCCTCCCGCCCCGCTTCCCGCCCGGCCTCGGTGGGGCGAGCGCGGCTCCCGGCCCGGCGGCGCCAATGGCCGGCGTCATCCGGCGGCTGGATGAGGCCGTGGTGAACCGCATCGCCGCCGGCGAGGTCATCCAGAGGCCGGCCAACGCCATCAAGGAGATGATCGAAAACTGGTAACGCGGGGACCGCCCCTCCCGCAGCCCGGCCGCGCTGCGTGGGGCGGGGGGGCTCTGCCGGGGCTGGCACCGCGTCCCGGCCCTCCGTCCCGGCCCCGGCGGACAGCCAGGGCCGAGCGGGAGCCCGAGTGCCGAGGAGGGGCGGTGCCTCCGTCCGCCCATACGGGAGGCAGCACCGCTTGGAAAGCCGCGTTTCTGTCTGCGTTTGTGTTCCGGCTTGTTTTGTTGTTGTTTGAGAAACTTATGAATTGTCTGCTTCCGCTGCCGGGTTAACGATTCATAGAATTATTTAGATTGGAAAAGATCTCCAAGATCGTCAAGTCCAACCATTAACCCACCACTCCAAATCTACCGCTAAGCAATGTCCCTAAGCACCACATCTCTAGGTATTTAAATACCTCCAGGGTCAGCGACTCAAACACTTCCTTGGGTAGCCTTTTCTATGCTTGACCATAGATAGAGGTACATATCTGTGAAGATATGTATCCTAATATGCAATCAAAACCTCTCCTGGCACAAGTCGAGGCCATTTCCTCTTTACCCATCACTTGTTCCTTGGGAGCAGAGGCCAACCCCCACCTTGGTACAACCTCCTTTCGGGGAGGTGAGAGCAGTAAGGTCCCCCCTGAGCTTCCTTTTCTCCAGGCTAAACGCCCCCAGCTCCCTCAGCTTCTTATCAGCCTTGTGCTCCAGACCCTTCCCCAGCTCCATCATCCTTCTCTGGACATGCTCCAGCCCCTCAATGTCTCTCTTGTAGGGAGAGGCCCAAAACTGAACACTGGATTTGAGGTGTGGCTTCACCAGTGCCAAGTACAGGGAGACAATCACTGCCCTGCTCCTGCTGGCCACACTATTGCTGACACAGGCCAGGATGCCACTGGCCTTTTGGCCACCTGGGCACATGCTGGCTCATGTTCAGACAGCTGTTAGAGCAGCACCCCCAGGTCCTTTTCCACATGGCAGCTTTGCAGCCACTCTTCCCTAAGCCTGTAGCACTGCATGGGGTTGTTGTCACCCAAGGGCAGGCTCTGGCACTTCATCTTGCTGACCCTCAAACCATTGGCCTCAACCCATCAATCTGGCCTGTCCAGGTCCCTCTGCAGAGCCTTCCTACCCTCCAGCAGATCAGTGCTTCTGCTCAACTTGGTGTCATCCGCAAACTGAATAAGGCTACACTCAATCCCCTTTTCCAGGTCATGAATAAAGATATTAAACAGAACTCTGGGATTGAAATTGCTTTCTTGGTCTCTTGGTTTCTGCAGTTTGGATGCTAAGTCTACGAGTATCCAGGTAGTAGTTAAAGAAGGTGGTCTGAAATTCATCCAGGTTCAAGATAACGGCTGTGGTATCAGAGTAAGTAAACAAAGTTGGCAGGTATATACTGCTGTTTGATACTACCCTTTAAAAATTATTTCAATTTATAAGTGTTTCTGATCTTGAAAAAACTCAGAAAGTGACTGTTGCTTGTCCCTTTCACATAGAAAGAAGATCTTGACATCGTATGTGAGAGATTTACTACGAGTAAACTGCAAAAATTTGAAGACTTGGCTAGCATTTCTACATATGGCTTTAGGGGCGAGGTAAGCTCTTCATCAAGGTTTTGAAACTATTCATTGCTGTTCTGTTTAGGGGGTTCTACATAGTATCACATTCCTAATACTCTTTACAGAAGCTTCTGTTTCCTGAGAGAGTCTGCTATGTGAATGTAGTTCAAAATACATTTCAGTGTCTTCAAGATTAGGTGGATTCTTTTTGCTTTCTGGAATAAGAATTTTTTTTTTAATTGAAACAAAGCCTGTCTTCTCAAATGATGGTTCATGAACCTACAGGTAAAAGACAGTAGAGGATTTGAGTGGGAGGTGAATCTTCGATGTCAGACATTTGTCTGAATACTACACTTAAAACTAAATGTGCAAAATGTACAGTGGTCTTCCTTTGTTTTTGTTGTTAGACAAGGTTGGTATCTCTGATCCCTCAGATATACTGGTTCCTCATACTCTCACAGACTGTATCTAAACTCTGGAAGAACAGTCAAGGATGAGTTTAGCTTTTCCCTCTGGATGAACAAGATATATATCTCAGATACATAGATGCTCACATGCTCCATAGAGTAGACTGCTTGGGTCCTCTTCTCACACACTTTCAACATAATCATCTCCATAGTCAGTGGTTTCTGATCCTGAGGCTGGTTTCATCTGTGTAGACATATCCATTGAGTTTTCCAGGAAAGCCACTGACACCTAACATTGTAATATTACATACAGTCAATAGAAGAACTTGGGCAGGAGTGAGAGAGTAGCAGCTAAAATCTTCCAGGTGCTTTCTAGTTAACATGAAAAAGAAAAAGGCACAACTGTAATAATTTTGCAAATTTCTTTTAGTATGGTTAATCAGTTGCATCATCAGAGATAACAAAATATTAGGGAAGCCAGAACAATCTCCTGGATAAAATGACTGGAAGTTTAGTATTATAGATACTAAAATTGGTTTAAGCTCTACTGATATGCAATTTCATTGTAAGGATTTTTATTTATTATTTGCTAGTGGTATGTTGAAATTTAGTGATGGTGTTTAAAATGTGGACATGCCTCATCATTGTGCAGAGCAAGGTTTACAAAGATGCTTTCTCTTTTCCTAGGCCTTGGCTAGCATCAGTCATGTTGCCCATGTTACAGTAACAACTAAAACAGCTGATGCAAAGTGTGCATTCAGGTATGCTGCCTATTACCCTGGTGACTTCTGCTGCATGCAATAACAAACAGATGTATCAATTTCAGAGCTCCTGTTATGGAGGAGGGTTTGGTAAGGGCAGGTATTAAAAAGACTTGGAATGTGAGAAAATGTATTTTTTTCAAATTGTAAAGGGAAGCTTTAGCTTAATAACGTATTTTAAAATTGGTGGAGGTGGGGTGGGGTGGCAGAAAATCTTGAAAGAACTTTTATTTCCGGAGCTAATGTAGGTTAAACATTTGTCTTTTTCTCCATTTCAGAATAAAAAGTTGCATTTATATTACAGGCGTCATGTCTAGCAAATTTCACAAGTCTCAGCACATGAACTTACAGCTTAGTTTGTTATCATATCTTTATGATGATAGGTGCTTTATCCTATCCAAAAAGAGTTTTGGATATTCTTTTGAAAACTTAATCTAAATTACAACCTTTTCCATTAATTTCTTAACTACCTGTAAGAAAAGGGATTGGAAAAAAGAGATGTTCCAAATCTTGGTTTTTCAAAAGATTGTGTGACTGTGGTCTTTCTTGCATTAAACATTCAGGGTATATTAGAGGGAAAGAAAAAAGTCTATCCTTTGAATTTATGCATCTCTATAACTTTGTTAGCTGAAAGACCTACATGGGTCACAAATCTCTTATGCTTAAAATCCTGTTAGTGTCAAAGAAAACAGATCTTTGACAAAAGTCAAGAATTTCTTGTTAACATAATTGAAGTGTAAAATCTTGTGGAATAATTGTTATTAGGCTGTGTCTAGCTATTAAAGAAAGAAAAAAATGCAATAATCCTGCCTTTGGAGGAAAAGTCTCGGTAATACAATTTCAAAATGCATATGCCATGGTCTGCCTCCTTTTCTCTGCTATTATTCCCTTTCCCCCACTTCCCCTCTGGCTCTTACAATCAATGAAGACAGTTTTACTCTAGCAGAAAGGTGGAGGAAGCTAATTCTCAGTGTCCCCAAATTCTTTGCTGGGAGGAGTGTGACAATGATGGGATTTCTTTTGTGTTCATCTGTCCATGTCTGCCCTTCTGTAAATCTTGATGACTGACAACTTTTTATTTTCTTCCTAGAGCTACTTACAGTGATGGAAAAATCAAAGCCCCTCCGAAGCCATGTGCTGGAAACCAAGGAACTCAGATCACAGTAGGTTTTTGTGCCTGTTCCCTCTTGTTCCTTTTCTGTTCCCCTTGCACCAATTACATTGTGAGGTACATAACAGTATCATCTTTGAAGCTGCAGTTTGTTAGGTGAACCTAGGGAGTTAAGGAATACACTGAAAGTTGATTTTTCATAAACCAAATTATTCTAGGAAAATTTATATATAAAATCATAACAGGATGGATTTCAATTAATTCTGTAGTAAGAGAGATTTTTAAAAATTGTCTTTAATTGTGAACTTTTTCTCTGTAGGTTGAAGATCTTTTTTACAATGTAAATACAAGAAGGAAAGCTTTAAAAAATCCAAATGAAGAATATGCAAAAATACTAGAAGTTGTTAGCAGGTAAACTAAAATAGGGGATTCTCAATTTTATATACTGCCATGGGGAGTACTGGGGTTCTTCAGAGAGACTGGCAGTTGTTTGTTTGGTGTAATTTTGTTGGTGGTGGTGGTCATTTTGTTACGGTTTTTTTGCACTATTTGTTAGTGTGCAGTGTCAGATAACAGCCTGTCCAATTTGATGTGAAAAATCCAGATAGGAAGTAGTGTATTCTGTCTATAGCCATTAATTATTTGTAAGAATTCCAGCAAAGAAATGGTGATGGACTTGAATGAGTGAACTTTAAATGTACCTGGGCTGAATAGAATTAATGTAAAAACTGCTCAGGAGCATTGAGATTTGGCTGAATACAGAAAAGCTGAATGGCAACTTCACACCCCCAAAAAGGAGTAATATCATTTTAGCTATTGGATGTTCCCTTCCTGGGCCCCTTGGTTGCTCTTATGCCACTGCTGTAGTCTTCCATAGCGTGCAGAGGTCTTGCAAGCAGGATCTGCACAATTTAAGCAAAAGAACTGCTTTATGCTTTCAGAAGACACAAAAGGTAGCAGAGAGAAGCAAGACTGTATACCAAGGTTTAGCCTATTCCCTAAATGAACTATTCAAGAGTCTCTACTGGCTCAGGCAGACTTCAGCCAGGAGATGGAGGGTCAGATCCTGATGTTCTGTCAAACAGGGTGATGTGAAGTCTTGCTGAGTTACAGTCCTCCAGCTCATTGGTTGTTCTTTTTCATTAGGACTTTTCTATTACTTAATTTTCGGGTTTTTTTTCCCTCTTGGGGTTTTTTTTTCCCTTCTTTGGGGGTTTTTCTTCCCCTCTATAAATTTTATATATAAATTTTTGAGTCCACAGTCACAGCAGTCTAATCTTAGTCTGCATTTTCTTGCAGACTTCTTTCTCATCTTGCAAGGTTCTATGGTGTGTTTTTTCTCACAGTGCAGTAATTTCCCTAGAATTTTGAGCCAAGATTACACAGCTGTAGTGTATCAGATCTCAGCTGTGGGATCACAGATAGCTGAACTGTCTGGGTAGGGGAAGTTAGAAGGGTGGGCCAGCCATTATTCAGATGCTTTTCCATAGTAGTTGAGACTTGATTCTGTTATACTGAGGATGTTTTGATGGGTTTTTTAAGTTAAAACATGTACAGTGAAACTGAAAAAATAGGTCTGTGGAAGCTGATCCTTGAATTTCCTGTGGTTACAGACAAGTTCTAAATAGGACACACTTTTTTTTTTTTAAGCTGTTCAGTCTGCAAAAGCTCAGCTTGGCTCAAATTGCACTACTGTCTAACAGGAAGTGAAATTGCTTGCCCCCATTATTAGCTGCTTTTCAACAATCAAAGGAAACAATTACCTTTTGTTCCACATACTGCAGACTTACTTTTATCTGTTTTTCAGGTATGCCATCCATAACTCAGGCATCAGCTTTTCAGTTAAAAAGGTGTGTAGATAAAATTTTTGTAACTTCACTGCATGCCTGTGTATATATATACATAATGTGTATATCTGAAAATTCTGATATACATAATGTGTGTATCAGAAAATTTGCACTGTGTCTTTTGCAACAGGATCAGCACAGAGAGCCTTCCTTTATAATGAAATGTTGAAGGGTATGTTGGTGCAGTTTGGATAGAAAGCACATCAGTTAGGAGTAAACAAGACAAAAATATATTTGTCAGGAGTTTGGAGGATTCTGTGTGGTCAGTGGTGTATTTGGTTTCGCTTTATGTGTTGTTTCAGCTTCTCTGGAGAGCCTGGTTACTAAGTGCTGTATGAAAGAGAATGGGGTAGATTATCATTGTTCTGTGCCATTCTTGGTAATTGTTTACTGAACTGAGTTCAGTAAATAAAGTGTTCCTCACTTTCCAGGGTGGAGTTACTAGCCTCAGTGGGTCTGATGTGCTCTAGCTGATCTTGTAAACATGGGCCATTTACCATCCATTGCTTTTTTGAGTATAAATAAGTAAATAATACAAGACAATTTAATGATGTTATGTCGTTCCCTGTAGTTGTTTTAGAAATGTTATTGTTTAATTTAAAGTATTTCTAAAACTTCCTGCAGGAAGGTGAATTGATTGATACTCATTTCTGCTCTCTTTAGCAAGGTGACACGGTGTCAGATGTTAGAACCTTATCCAATGCCTCAACAGTGGACAACATCAGGGCCATCTTTGGAAATGCTGTTAGCAGGTACACTGATGTCAAATTTCCTTTTGATGTGAGGCTTTCCAGTGAATCACCCTTCCTTTTCTCTTTAAAGACCATGGGCTTATGGTAACCTTTCTTGCTTCCTTCATGGTTAATTTCAGAGAAGAGGGAGTGCTGTAATCCTTCTTTTCAGAATGTGTCTTTTTTATTGGGCACCAAAGGGAAGGGGAAAGTTACAAAGTTATTCCTTTAATGCACTGAAAAAGAGCCATCTGCTTGTAACTTTCTGTGCTCATGTAAAAACAGCAAGCTGAACCTGTGTTCTCTGCAAGTTCCTGGCCTCTTCCTGTACCATGAAAATCTTACGTGTTCTTGCTATATGCTACCTGATAAATTTTGAAGCTACTCATATTTTTTTTTTCTGAAATATTATGGTTTCTTATTTTGACAAAAGCTACATTAGTTGAAGCTGTGTAAATCAGATAGAAAAATAAAAAAACCCAAAGGATCATCTTTTGAAGATGTATCTGCCATTTTAGGAAAAATTCTCTTTATGAGACTTTCAGCTGTGAAGAATCCATTGTATGTATTTGTCCCATGAACAGCTGGGTGTCACTGATTCTGTTCTGTCACTGACTGAAGTCAAGATTCACATTTAATGGATGTAACTTCTAATTCATGAAAACAGTTTAGGAAGCACAGCAAAATAGAAAGGCTGTGAAGTAATGAGGTTTGTAGTGTTTCATGTATTTCTTTGCTGTGCATTTATTTTTTTCTACTATGGATAGTAGCTCATTTGATAGTGATAGTAGGTTGATATGGATAGTAGCTCATTTTTCCTTTTTATGGTTCAGGACAAATTGTCAATTTCAAAGTAAATGTTTTGATAATTTCTTTGCAAACAATAAAAGTTTTTATTTTAACACCCAGTTCAAGATGGTGTTAAAAACTGAACACAAATAAAAATGACACTTGGTATATATATATTGAGGTTAAATTGGAAATAAGTAGCCCTTAAGTCTGTTCTGTGTTAACTTTAGAAGGTGGCATAATGCCTTCCTAGAGAGCTGTGCTCACAAAGTGCTGAAGTGGATTTTCCTTGACTAATGAATTATTAAAATTATTAAAACTGTTACGAAAACAGTTAACATTAGGATCTATGTGCATGAGCAAGAGAGTTTTTACATTTTAATGACTTCTTAACAGACCACCAAGACATATTAGACTGATAATAGTGGACAAAGTAGTCCAAAAAAAAAGCGTTTGTTCTTCCTTGGCTGCAGACAATTTTGAAGTGTTCTTGTCAATCACTGTCAATGACTTAAACAATGAAATGCATATTGGAATTATCAATAGATTACAATGCTTTGAACATTGTGATATGTTACAGTATTAAAAAGATAATGGAGGTAATTTTACAGATTCCAACCACACAACACTACCAGTTTACACTTAAGAAGATGAAATTATGCAGTTTAGGTTAAATAATTACCATGTCCCTCAAATAATTCGAATGTTTTCATTAACTGTGACAGAAGATGTATCAGTATATGGAGTAGTGAGACTTGAGTAATAGGCCCTAAGCCAAAGTTGACCTTTAGATGAACCTTCCAACCATATGTTATATGATATTTGTCTCTGCTCATTAGCAAAATATGCATGATCATTAGAAAAATATGTAGTGTGATAAGAACATATTTATCTTTCCATATTTAGAGGATGGACAACGCCGTGAAATCAGACATATGACATTGTTTGGAGGTATATGGTGAAAGCCAACTCCCTTGGCTCCTCCTTGAGCCCTGGCCAGGCTTTGGGTGGAACCCAAGAGGAGAATGAAACCAGATGTTTCTGCATTAGAATTATGTGAGCTTTTTTATTCAACAATATAAAAGCTGGACCCTTTCCCAGCAAAGGTGGAGTCTTCACCTGTGTGTGGTGAAGACACCCTGTGAAGACACACTGTGTAGGATTTCCCAGTTACCAGGAGTGATTCTCCAGTCCTTTTCTGTGGCCAGGGCTCCTTAGTTGATATGTGTATCTGGATGATGGTAAAGTGTTAGGGTAACTGGTGTGTATCTTCTTAATCTTCTATAGTAATGATTAGGTGCATTACTTATATTATACTTTTGTAAGTCTTTGCTGTTTTGAACTGTAGTTAATTACACTCATCCCTTAAAGTTGGTGCCTGTCTCATTTGTGCTGACCCTGCCAACTGGCAAAACAGAATATCATTGCTTGTGAGTACTGTTCAAAATTTAAATCAACAGAAGAATTAATTTTTTGTTCGTGTTTCTGTCAAACTTAATAGGGAACTCATAGAAGTGGGCTGTGAAGATGCAAATCTGGCCTTTAAAATGAAAGGTTACATCACGAATGCAAACTACTCTGTGAAGAAATGTATATTTTTACTCTTCATAAACCGTAAGTTTAAAAAAAAGGCAGCATTTTGTACAGTCATATGTTGCTTACATAATCAGAAGACCAAAACTTTATGAAGACCTACAAAGTGCATAAGCATTCTTAAAAACATTTTTAAGAATAAATATTACAGTTAATTGTAAATCTTAAAAGTGTTTTTCAGTTTGTAATGTGCATCACACTTGGTGCTGTATTTGGTGGAAAACAGCTAAAACTGGACCTAAAGAAACTTTGGTCTATCGAGGTTATGGCTGTGTCCTGCCAGCTTACACAGATTGATCTCTTTTCTGTAGCAACACTGGCATGGGTTGACTGTATGAAATAATGAAAGGTAGCGTGGTTATTTCAGTATTTGTGGGAAAAAATTCCTCTAAGTGTAAAACATGTTGAGAAAAACACTGTCTATTCCTGGGTTTATATGAAGAATAAATAGGTCCTGGGGGAAAATGGGTATAACAGATTCCCTTTGAAGGCACAAAGAGTGAAGATGTTTGTCAGAAGGAGGAGCTGGGCACTGTGCAGGGTGTTGTGGCTCTTTGGAAACAGCGCTGTGTTCTGTGTTTCAGATCGGTTGGTAGAGTCAGCCGCTATGCGCAAAGCCATAGAAACTGTGTACGCTGCTTATTTGCCAAAAAGCACGCACCCATTCCTATACTTAAGGTAAAGTAATAGGAAGAAGTAGCTTTTTAATACTTCCTGTAGGATAGAACTAGGGTGAGTAGGTTTAGAAGGACATTTCTGTTCCTCATGATAGTGTTAAGCATTGCACTGAGGTAATTAATCTCCAGGCAGGAGATGATTAAATAACATTAAGAAAATCCTAAGAAGACAGGCCTTATTTTTAGCAGTAGTGAGTATCTGTAATTTCAGCTGAAGTCTTTTCCTATTAATTCATGAGACACTGCAAGTAAAAGATATTTCTAAAAGTGGGTTTTTGTAGTTGTACAATGGAGAGGTTGATTTAAGCTTACCAATGTAAGCTCATTTTGGTGAGTGATTTTGCATTATGTTTTAATTCTCTAAACAAGTCTGACCGTAATACAACTTCAGCAGGTTTCATGATCATTTTGACTTATTTGTATGGAATAACATCCCCAAGCCTGACAAATGTGAACCAATTTTTGATTTCTCTACCATCCATGGGATATTTTAGATTAACTTCTTTTAAAATATTTTGCAGCCTGGAAATAGCCCCTCAGAATGTAGATGTGAATGTGCATCCTACAAAACACGAGGTCCATTTTCTTCATGAAGACAGTATTCTGGAGCGTGTGCAACAACATGTAGAGAGCAAGTTATTGGGCTCTAATTCCTCAAGGATGTACTTCACTCAGGTGAGAATATCTATGGAGTGATGGCAGTTCTGCATTATTTTAATGATCAGGAATAATTTACTCTGTTCAATAGTAAAATCTTTGCAGATATGGCACTTATCAGTATTGTACTGGTACCTTTAGATTTTTGCTCTTGTTTCAAGTTACTTTAATATACCAGTGTTAACAATATGGCAAAAGAGAGGAAAAAAAGTATGAGAACATTTTAAGTACATTTCTGTCAAATACCTGATTAGTTGTCTTAATTTTATATTAGCCTTCACATGTGGTAATTTTTTTTTTTATTCTGTCCTGGTTTATGTGAAGAAGATGTGATTGAAGAAACTGTTTTGTGTATTTGGTAACATTTTGGATTTAATCTTACCAGAAAAAAAAGTCAGGAAGATACTCTACTCTCTCTTTAAGTGAAGCATAGCATAAGAATTACTATAATTTTTATACAAACTAATTTCCTTGTGATTTTTTTTACCTTAAAGATTTTTTGAGTCAGGAATGGTATCTATTGATTTTAACTGCCAAGATGACGACATTCACTCCATGTGGATAGCAAGTGCAAAGCTGGTGGCCTTTTAAGCAGTTGACACTGTGTTGCTGGGGGTTTCAAATTTGCCTCTGAGCAGTAAGATACTATGAGAAGTGTGACTAATCTTTCTGATTCGTTTTTTCTTCTTGTTCAATCTCTTCTCATGTCTGAATGAAGACATTGCTTCCAGGGGCTGACTGCTCTTCCAATGAGGTTGTAAAATCAGCAGCAAACTCTTCAGTGGTCACCAAGGGAAGCAGTGATAAAGTTTATGCACATCAGATGGTCCGCACTGATTCCCGAGAGCAGAAATTGGATGCTTTTCTTCAGCCAGTGAACAACCCCCTGAGTACAGGCACCACTGAAGTGACAGCAGAGGTTAATGCAGCACCTCCAGAGGGTGCAGGCAGACCCCAGGATGCTGAAATGGAAGAAGTCAGTGACGTGGTTGAAATGGTTGATGTTCAGGAGGATGCAGTGCAGCCTGGGGGGCCGAGCGAGAGCGGACACTTGTCTCCTGTGCCTTCTCGGTAAGCCCCACCTTTCCTGAACTGAGGCAAGGCTACCTATTTATTTCATGGCCTAGCCCTGAAACTATGGATTTTTCTGATCTCTTTGGGCTTCTGCTTTTCCAGGAGGGAAAAATTATTAAGAATAACTTCATGATGTTTTATTGAGAAATTAAACCTAATCTGGACTGTGAATTACGTAACTTGTGATAAATTTTGTGACTGGAATAGTGTTTCTATGCATACTGAAAGGCAGGAAGCAGTGTAAATAATGGCATTAGTTTAGGAAGATCATACTGGTCTGTCTCTTTCTGGAAGCCTCCCTTTTGTGAGGGATAGAAACTATATCACTGAATTTGACAGGCATTTCCCTAGCAAAGGCTAAAGTGCTATAAATTTTTTTATAGCTCCTGCAGAAGCTGTTACAAGAGGCCAAAGTCTTCTGAGGGAATCTGATCCTCTCTTCCCAGTATTACAGAAAAAGGGGTATGGAAAAGAAAATTGTTAGAAATAGGAACATTTTTGATGTGTTCTTTAGAGCCAAATTTGCTTGGTGCTTAAGCAACAGCTGCCTAACATAATTGGTATTAGTGTCACGAATTCTCTTAAAATTCTGAATTATCCTTTCCTAACAAATTATTCCTCAGAAGCAAAATAAAACTGTCTTTCTGGGAAACTGTCTGCATTTCCTGTGTTAGCATACAGCATGTGAATTGAGCATCTCATCTGTTGCTGTGTTTGGCTTAAGTGATAGAAGAATTGAATGTAATTCCTTTTGTTTTGGTATTGTAGGAAAAGACCACGGGAAGACATGGATGTAGAATTGGAGAAAGATGACACCAGAAAGGACATGACTGCTGCCTGCACCCCTAGAAGAAGAATTATCAACTTGACCAGTGTGTTGACTCTCCAGGAGGAAATTAGTAACCAAGCACATGCAAGTAAGCATGACTTGTTTCTCAAAATTACTGTTATTCCACCACTAAATATGACTGTTCAAAGGGGGAAAAGGTATTTTAAAAGGCCCAGCAGCATATACTGTGCTGCTAAGCAAGTTTTTAACAAAAGCTTTTGCTTTTCATTTTTATTGTATCTGTCCCACTTAAATGGTGAGACTTATGAAATACTCTCTTTTTTGTTAAGAGTTGTTTTAGACAAAGGTAAAAGGTTTGTGAATCTCTCTAGGGTGTTTTCCTCTTAACTCAATTGCCTCTGAAGGCAGCTTACACTGACTCATACCCTTATTATTCATATCTCTAAACCCCTTACATTCCAGGGGTTTTGTTGGATTTATTTTGATTTTTCTGGTTGTAAGAATTGGGGATGCTCCACACAGACATCTGTAATAAGTAACTTTTCTATAAATTTATAGGAATCTTAAAGTTTAGAAAGCATGAACTTTTACTTTATTTATGCTTCAGTAAACATTTTGCAGAAGACTGGTAATTCTGACCCAGTCATTCCATATTTGACTGTCACTGTTTAAGTATTGAAACCAAAGAGTTGTCCCAGACCCTTAAAATAGCCAAAAATGCCTCAAAATTCACAATAAAACTTGTGAAGCTGCCTGAGGTTGTGTATCATCTTCACATCACACACAGGTAAGAAATACCTAAAAGAGACTTTGGAAAGAGAGAAATCTTTTCTCAGTCTGTTACATTCCTTTAGAAAACATAGCAGTGGCATTAGTGAAATTAGCATAGTGCTTTGTACATGCTGTGACTGCAGTGCCAAACATCTGTAATAAAGCTTCTCCCAAGGATGGCAACTAGTGAATTTTTTTTTTTGTGGAATGTCTAAAATGAACTCTTTTATGAAATCTGACTTCTTGTACTTTTCCCAGTCTTCTCACTCATACATATATTTTTTTAAAGTTATTTTGTTAGAGAAATAAAAAGAAATTATGAAAAAAAATTATGGACCTATTCTACCACACCTCTAGAATTTAGTTTGATAATACCTAGATTGTGTTGCAAAACTGGTTTACACCTGCAGTTTTTGAAGTATGTATGTGCTTCTCACCAATCTCCTGTGGCTGGAAATTAATTTTGGAAGGCTATTCAAACACAGGGACTTTATTTCTTTTTTCTAATTTGCATTTGTAGTTTAAATGTTAAATAACTCTTCTCCCTTACACTTTAATAGTGTGAGTATGCATAAAAATTATTAATATTTTGAAACTTGTGAATAATTGGTCATACCAGGATATAAGAAGCAGAGGTGTAAGAGTGACTGAACAGTAATCTGAGACTTTCATGCTAAAAAGACACAAACCACTCAACTACATAAATGAGGGCAGGGTTGCAACTATGAAATTACATTCTTTTTTTTCTTCCTACCTCTCTGTTGTTTCAGAACTCCAGGAGATGCTACATGAGCACTCATTTGTTGGCTGTGTCAGTCCTCAGTGGGCTCTGGCCCAGTACCAGACAAAACTGTACCTTCTCAATACAACAAAACTCAGGTAAAAGAGTTGTTATACCTGTTGGCAGCTGAAATAAGTACCAATTGTGAAGCTAATTAGAAGAAGGAAGGCAATGACAGGGAAAAGAACATTGTTCTCTTGTTTGCCTGTGTGAAATGTCATGAGAGTAAAGATCAAGCAGTCCATTGAGAACAGTGGAAACAAGTCTGGCACACTTGGGAGAAGTTGCAGGGAATCAGTGTCATTAAAATGCCACCTACTGTATTGTGTGCTCACAGACAGTGGGAAGGGAAAGACTTTTTCTTGCTTCATGATGATCTAGATAACCTATGATCATCATCATGATTCGCTGCAGGATCATCTACAGCACTTTGTATAAAGTAGAGGCCTCAGAAAAGTCCTGGAAAACATTGTAACCAGTTGGGTTAAAAGTATCTGTGGGACAGGATTGTAACACGAAATTGTAATTTTGCCTGTGCAGCCTTACAGGCCCAGCTGCATAAATTTTCTAACAAGTCAGAGAAAAGACTTGAGATAGACATGTCTATTAATTTCCCAGTTCCTTTGCATTTCTTACAGTGCAGTAAAGGAGTAAAGAAGTTGAAATAGAAATTTTCAGGGAATAAATTCATAGTGATTGGATACTTGAGTATGTAACCTTTCTTCACCAGTATGGCTGATGATGTCAGAAACCAAGAAATAATTTAATTGTAAATATCTAGATAATGCAGGTGAACCCCTAAAATCTTCAATTAAAGTAAGATCTTTATTAATAGGACTAGATATGGATATCTGGTGTTTCCAGGATGATCCCTTCTTTTCCCTCTTAATTATGGTAATGTGGAGATATGGCAATCTTGTCCATATAATTAATTTTTGTGCTTCAATTTAGCCAAGAACTCTTCTACCAGATACTTATTTATGATTTTGCAAACTTTGGAGTCTTAAGGTTGTCTGTAAGTATAATTTTACATTATATCCTATAGAAATTATTTTTTAAATTTATTTACAATATGTCTATCCTTTCAGACAAATGGATAGTTTTGGTTGCACAGTCAGGTTTGCTTTTGTCCACTACAGGAATATTGTTTTGTTTCTCATTAAGAACAGAATGTAGAAAACTTAGTAATTTTGTAGGTGCTACTGTTTAAATTGTCATCCTGCCTGCTTGTAATTAGTGTCAGTTGTAGTTTTTCACCAAGTTTTGCTGTTGCTCATTACATTGGGACAAATAATTATTTGAATATACAGTCAGCAGAAATACAGTGTTGATTGCCAGTGTTTATCCTGTAAAATATCACAGTGCTCAGTGGGATTGTGGATGGCAGAAAAAGAAGAAAGACATTCATACCTTTTTATCCTGGTTATGATAAACAGAACTGTTAGTTCTGCAGGCCAGAAATAGTGTATTACAATTAATTAGTATGTGAAGGAAGAAATCTCAGAAATAGAGTGTGCTGATCATTAACCAAAGTTTTGCCTTCTTCATTTTCAGGAGCCAGCTCCTTTATATGAGCTTTCAATGCTTGCTTTAGACGATCCTGAAAGTGGCTGGACAGAAGAAGATGGCCCAAAAGAAGGGCTTGCTGAGTACATTGTGGAGTTTTTGAAAAAGAAGACTGAAATGTTGAAAGATTATTTCTCTCTTGAAATTGATGAGGTGACTGCAGCTATTACTTCTGATAGTAAATGGATGGTGGACTTGGAAGTGTTATGTTTATGGTTGGATTAGATCTTAAAGGTCTTTTCCAACATAAATGATTCCATAATTTTACATTTTGGTGACAGATGACTGCAGTAGTTTGCTTGCAGTGCTTACCATCACTAAGAACTAGTTCCAGTAGGTTTTAGGTGGCATAACCCTTTCATTTAAAATGCTCAGGACTTATGCTACCTTTAAGAAGGGTGGTACACAAAGTTTCTATTTAATTAGTTACCAAGTCACAGAATGGGTTGGATTGGCAGGGACCACAGTGGGTCCTTGCTCAGACAGGGTCATCCTGGAGCACATGGCATAGGATTGTGTCCAGATGGTTCTTGAATATCTCCAATGAGGAAGACTCCACAGCCTCTCCGGGCAATCCATAATTCAGTCATTGCTTCTATAACTAGAATGCGGATCTCTTAACCAGCAAGGTGTGCATCTTATCCAGCTCTTAAGTCAGACAGGGCTGCAGCACCACTGTGCTCTCAATGTGTCTTTTTTTGTGTGGGTTAAGGCATCCCTTACTTTATACAAAAGTGAACAGCTTCATCAAGCCCAGGCACTTCATTTGGATATTTGCTTGGGAAGTGGTATCTGTGTAACCTAAAGCTAGAGAAGAAGGTTGAATTCAGCCACTCCCTGAGCTGAGTGGCTTAATTCATGCCTTGTGAAATTAAACACCACCAATAACTTTCTTCATGCAGCGTCTGCCTGGCTGACAGGGCTTTAAAAACTTGTAAGGCTCACTGAGTTTGGTAAGAATCAGTCTTAAAATACATAAGAGCTTTGGTGCATTTACTGCAAAAAAGAACTTCTTTCTTTTTTTTTAACTGACCCAGCAGTATTGCCTTGCAGGAAGGAAATCTTACTGGGTTACCACTTCTGATAGACAACTATGTCCCACCACTGGAAGGACTGCCTATGTTTATCCTGCGCTTGGCCACAGAGGTATATTCTCTCAAGGATTTTATTAATGCACAATTACTTTTTTTACTTTAGGCAATTCCAGCCTGCCTTTTCAGTTTCTGGTGCAGCTTAAATGTACTGTTACATGTTCCACATGCTGTTCTGTGGTTACTGATTAGTTATGTTATACTTTGCCTTAGTATTCATAACTACTGACTGACCAAGCCTCTATTTTGATTTAAAAGCCTGCATTCCTACCCTCTTTTTTCATTCTATACCTTTATTAAGTCTCTGCTACCCAGATTCTATAAAATTACTTTTTTTTTTATTTTAACAGGTAAACTGGGATGAAGAAAAGGAGTGTTTTGAAAGCCTGAGTAAAGAACTAGCCATGTTCTACTCCATCAGAAAGCAGTATATAATAGAGGAATCCAATCCAACAAACTCTCAGGTACTAGCATACCATAACTACTTCTGTGAGCAGATAACTAACAACATACTTCTGCTCTTTTAGATGTAGACTTCTAATCCCAGCTCTTTCAGGGAACTGAATCAAGTAGCAGTATGGCAAGATTCTGAAAGAATGTGGTTTAAATTTTCTGAAGTATTTTAGGTATTGAGGGAACCTTTTAGATTTGGGCATTGCAGTGTACTTAATATTATTACAAGCCTCTTTGGCCTCTGAGTTGGGAATGTATTTTTCATGCTATATTCTATTCTATTCTATGCTGTATTTCTGTAGAAGAATAAGGATGCATGTAAATTACAAGTACAACCTGATTGTGTCTAAGTATCTGCCTAATGGATTAGTTAAGCTCACCCATTCTCAAGTGACTTTACAGAGCTTAGAATTGACTGTATAGAATGAACTTTTCTAATACCAGCAGAATTTCACAATTGCTGTAGTCTTACATAGTAAAGTTTTTAAGGCATGCTCTCCTCTAGTTAAACAGAACCTCATTTTGTTTGTCCTTGTTTTCCTGTATTTCAGAGCGAAGAATCTGAATCTGGTTCAACAACATGGAAATGGACAGTGGAACATGTGCTTTACAAAGCTTTTAGGACTCATCTTTTACCTCCTAAACACTTTGCAGAAGATGGCAACATTTTGCAGCTTGCTAACCTGCCTGACCTGTATAAAGTTTTTGAAAGATGTTGAGCAAGCAGTTATTAAAGACTGTTTTTATAGATAGACACCATTCATTTTTACTTAGTAGAAGCTAAAGATGGAATCTTGATAGAGGAAAGAAAGGGGATTTAGTACCCTACTAAACTGCTAACATGTCAGTAAATTATCTATTTTCCTTCTGTTGATCAAAGTATAAGAAAATAATTTTTGCTGTGTCTAACCCCAATGAAAATCCCTAAAATAAAATCTCCACTTAAACTCTGAGTTTCCCTATTAACCAGTCTACTAACACCATACACTTCTGTTGAAGAAAATATACTGGGCTAAGTGATTGTGGAAGAAGATGGAGCTTAATTTAGTTAAAATGTGAATGCTTTAACTTCACTTGCCTCTGGAAATCAAACTAGGGTACCTGCATTCCTTTGTTTTAAGCATGAGGGTTGTTTGACAGTACCTGCAATTGGAGTGTACATGCAAAGCAGTTAAAATCATGTTACTGCATGTGTTAGTCTTGCAATATTTCAGGGCCCTTGCAGAAATAAGGGAAATCCCTTCCCTTTTAATCAAAGAGTCAGAGAATAGAAATGGGAATATCCTGGCAGATAGTAAATGAGCATGCACATATAATATTCATTGTCTCCAATTTAATGAATAGGGCTTGGGAGATGTACTTCCTTTGCATAAAAAATGCAGGAAATCTTTCTTGCAAAGTATATTTTGAAGTTAAGATTGCAATAACCATCAATCAAAACATTCTTGTCATAGATACATGACATGCAGGTAATGGTATTACTTTGGTTAACAGCTTGCTTGGGCTATTTTTCCTTTTAAATCCTTGATTCAAACCTGCTTCTTGAAACAAAACTTCTTAAATCTCATTTTGAAGCCCAACAAAAAGAAAACCCAACACATTACAAAGAGCACAAAGCTGTCACAGTCATGCCAAGCAATTTAGTCCATTACCATGGGCCTTGACATGAACCTCACCTGTATTAGAATCAAAATCAAACGGCTTTTTTAAGGAAAGACTGGTGGAAAGTTCTAGAGATGTAGCTGGGAGAGGAGAAATCCTGCCCAGGGAGTGCAGGACTGAATAATAGTTTTTGTGTCAACTTTGAGGTTTTACAGGTAAGTTTGAGAGGAGTGGGCAAAATTATTCCAGAATGAGTGTTTTAATTCCTTTCTATACTATAACATGCATTTTAGATTTACAGGAGATGCAGCTTCTCATGGCAGCAACTGGAATTGTTTGGGGATGCACCAAAGGGAGTAACTTCCTTGGCAAATGACCCATGTATGAAAACATGGCATCTCAGTTAACTCACTATGCAGAGCATCCAAGCCATACACTCAGGAAGAAAGGTGCTTATTTAGGAGAGGCTTGCAAAATCTTTACCTGACATCTGCCAAACATCACTATTCATGTCTGGTGCAACAAAATACCCCCTCACCCCAAGGATTTTCTGTCACCAGTGCATATGGTTTGTTCTGCTTTGCAGTTTCTGGATTAATTCCTTTTTCCAAGTACTGAACTGCAGGAGGAAGCAGGCTCTGAGAATAGGTTGAATTTCTTAGATATGCACAGCGATTTCATATTGCAGAATGAAGATGATGTTCAGGTAAAGTCATGGGTTGTGCACATAGATGAAGTTCATAGATTTAATGGAACCTTTGCCCTCCTATCTCAGATGTGTTTTTCTCGCTGAATTTAATCACAGAATCCTTAGGGTTGGACTGGACATCTATAAATCATCTGGTCCAACCCTCCTGCCAAGGCAGGGTCACGTGGAGCAGGTGACACAGGAACACATCCAGGTGGGGTTGGAATGTCTCCAGAGAGGGAGACTCCATGAACTCCCTAGGTAGCTGTTCAGTGCTCTGCCACTCTCAGTGTAAAAAGGTTCTTCGTCCTGTTGAGGTGACACTTTAGGTGTTTTAGGTTACAGTCATTGCTCCATGTCCTGTTGCTGGGCACCACCAAAAGGAGTCTGGCACCATCCTCTTGGCACCTGCCTTAGAGATATTTATCTGCATTAATGAGATTGCCTCTTGAGTCTTCCCTAGACTCAACACAGGCCCACCTCCTGCAGTCTCTCCTCATAAGAGATACTCCAGATCCTTGGTTGGGAACATTCCAACATTGTTAAATGACACGGTTTGAATTTCTCTTTCTTCTCATAGTTTATTCTTACCTGCATCCTCTGAAACAGATCTTTGCTATTCTGAAGCAATGTAAGGGATAAACTTGGTCCTGGCTTCTATTTTCATTCAGCAGTTACAGAAGAGAACTTTATGAAGAGCATACTGAAGCCAATGCACCAAAGAAGTTATGTGCCACTACACTAACATGGCCTCCCTACAGACCACGTAGGGAGTCCCAAACAGTACTATAACACATTTTGCATAAAATCTATGCAAACTGGAGTCCTTATTGCCCCACATATGCAGGAATGGTAAATGTAGATTTTTTCAATGACAAAGCAATGAAATATCATAATTCATTACTCATGTTTTAACATTTTTATTTTAGAAAGTGAACATATCCATTAAAAAAAAGAAAATGCATGGAATTAAAAAAAATAAACATAAACTAATGACAAACAGCAATAACATAAAATAGTTTTATCTAGTGAGACCCAACAATTATTAAATATACTTCCACCACAGAAGTTTTACTTCATTATATTACCAGTCTCTTGATTAGGTACACAAGACAACACTTTCCAGTAATTACCTAGTCATTAGAAGATCAACTTCAGGAATCACTGAATAATAAAATACATTGTGGACAAATACTTTCATACCACCTGGGAGGCAACCTAATATACATATGTCAACAAGGTACATCTTCATGAGGTATTACAGTACATGGGAACCGTTCCCTTTACTTTCTAACAAGTAAACTCTGCTGTCAGCAGCTCTGCCAGCAAGTCAGCCACAGACTCTGTTGCCAGTTTCCAAACCCCAACAATTTCCTGCAGAGATTTTCTTTCTGCAACAGATCACACAAGTCAGGATGAATGAAGATGGGAGTGAAGAAAACAGATACTGTAAACAGGTAGGCTGAAAAGAAAAGGTCATCCACTCTTCCAGGTGAGCACTAGAAGGCTTCAAATCAGAAGTTTCAACTTCTCAAGAACATTTAATACCTCCCCCAGCCTAAGCTTTGCTGTGAGTGGTGAAGTGAAAGCATGGGGCACAATAATTCCAGAAGTAAATTAAGTCATTTCCAAAATAAAGAAGTAATCTCATATTTAAACAAAGTACACTACAAAAATGTTAAGATGAGGCTGCTCCAGTGTAACCCATTTGTAGTACTAAACAGGAGAGGAAATAGCAAATCAGGTTTGCCCATGAATCTTCAGGCATATTTGTCCTAGATTTAAACCAAAGAAAATCTCTTCCTAGCATTCTTGTGCTTTCATCTCCAAAGAAGTATATCTCTATGCTGCCAGAAAAATGAGCTTTTACACATCTGGTCCACCACTGTCCTTTCCAGGAGAGCCAAAAAATAAATGCAAAGGAGCCCAACTCTAGGCTCTCAAGAGCTTTGCAGGATTTCCTTCTTGAAGGCTGCTATGAGAGACAGGCTGATTTCAAAAATTATGAACTCTTAAGAGTTAGCACACCATTTAATTTGTTTGGAAAGGAACTGGGAAGAAAAGGCACATCTTCGGGAATATTCAGGTTCTACGCGAAGGAACTTACCTGCTTTTTCTTATTTGCTATACAATTGGTTTTTCACTGTCTTGTTTTTCTTCGGAGTCTTCATCAGAACCTGAAAAGGAAAACAAGAATGCTGTAGATCAGTTGAGAGAAGTTAAAAGACACAAAAGTGTTAAGCTTTTTTTTTTTTGACAAATTAGTCTGAATGACTTTCATTTCTTGCAATAGCATATCAGCTGTGTTTTGAAGTTCAAATGGTACAGAAACTGAATAAATTTACTCCTTCCAGGCTGATTTTCTACTTGCAGCCTCCAGAATAGACTTGGTTACCAAGTAACCAATGTCAAAGATGAAGGGTCGCCCTATATAAAGAAGTGGCTCCAGGGCATGTCCCTGGACATGTATCGCTCCAAGAAAGACAAAAAGAGACAAATATGCTGAAAATTCCAACACAGCTTATTTTATATGCCACCTCCTAAAAGCAAAGATTTGTTTTAAAATACGTTGCCATATCAGCAGAAGGGTTTATTCCCTGCTGCACAATCACAGGGGATGGTTTATCTCTAAATATTTGTCAAATCAATATGTATGGCAATGTGACCAAAAATTGCTCTCTTAGAATAATCCATAGTTTGTCTTCTCAGAAAGAAATGCAGATTTTTGAAGAAGAATTTTAATCATGAGCTATTTTTACTCTACATTATCCAGCAATTCCACTCTGTTACTACCAGTGTGTGTTAGTTCAAATATATTAATCTGACTGCTTCTTTTGTGTCTCATACCCATAAAGGGTGGTTAAAATATACTTGGCAGTCAGGGCAGACCTGGAGGAAGGACCTGAGCTGTTACTGAATCCCATTGGACAAGCTGAAAGTAATGGCACACCTACAGTCAATACATGCATGCTGAAACACATCTCACTGCACAAGCAACACTGACCCAGCCACAATGTCTAGAAAAACATGTTGGCTTCACTTGCACTTCCTCTCACACTGTGTATTCTGTTGCTAAAAAAAACCCCATAAACCCCAGGCTGAACAGCTGAGTCCAGTACAATACTTCCATTATTCCTCAAAGCAGACCCACAGTTTTAGCTAAAATCCATTTTCACTTTGAATCACTGGTTATACTCGACACTAATGCTCAGTGACCCCTAGATGGAGCTCGGAGTCATTCACTAAGCCAAGATGCTCAGCAGAGAGAAACCAGACATACATTAAAATGAAAAATATCACCAACATGTATAACTCTATACTGCAAGAGAGGCAAACTTACCTGTAGCACTGCCAGATATCATTTTAATTATATTGCATTATACAGCACAGCTTTGCAGAGGAGGCTTACATTTACATTTTAGGGGAAAAAGACTGATACAGGAGTTGGGGTTCCCCACTGCATTCTCAGGTAACTCAAATTAATTAATTTGATCAAATTAATTTGATCCATTAAGAAATTACTTATTTCCTTGAAATGCTTGAGACACGTTCTTGAATCTTGCAGGATTTACATTTATTTTTGATTTAATCAACTCATATCTCAATTAGACAAAGCAAATGATATGCAGAGTTAAGATGTAGTTAACATTACCCACTGATTTACTCAGACAGGTGAACCTTTCCATGGAGAGAAGGCTTTTTTTCTTTTTGTTATGAGAAAAGAAAAGAAGCTCTGATTGAAATTTCAGTTTGCCTTATAGCAGTTTCAGGTTCATTGTCTATCCTAAGACAGTATAAAGCTCCAAATTTAGGCTGGATTAAATTGTGCATTGCTGCATAAATGCTATTGCTGGCAGATAAGAGACCACAGAGTCACAGAACATCTCAGGTTGGAAGGGACCCACAAGGATCACTGATGGCAGAAGCAAACAATAACTGCCTCCTTTCAGTTCTGGAGCCATTTTATTTCAGACTTACCTTGCTTTTAGTTAGAATATGACTCATGACTTATACTCACATGTCTTGTAACTCATCTGGTAGACAGTAACTAAACTGAATTACCGAACAAAAAAGAATCTTGTATTTTAGGATGATAAATACCATTTTCATTTAAAAACAAAAATATATTTTCCCCCTTCCCCTCTTGAAGGGCATGAAATATGCAGGAGTGTAAAGTGAATATGAAACATGGGTCACTAAGCCAATGTAACTACCTGCTACAGACTCAGGGGGAGAATAGAACTGCCCGTCAGAGAGGACTCCTGGGTGAAGAAGAGCTGCTCGTTCTGAAGCATCCTGTGCTATCAAAAATCCTAAAAAGAAAAAAAATAGCAGAAAATAATTCCTCAATGCTAACACATAAAATCCTAAAGATCAAATACTGATGAAGAATCTTGAAGACTGATGTATTATATTAGCACTCCTAACTAGTTACTTCTTTAAATAAATATCTTTTTACAAAGCATCAACAATTAATTTAACACTTATGTGTTCTATTTAAATGCTGGCAGCCAAGGTGACACACACTAGCAACACAGAGATATTGCACACATGAATTAAGGAAATTTTCCTTCTACTATGTGTGATTACATGATTAGGTTGCCATATGTAAATTCATCAATATTTACTGGCTAACTAAAACTTCTGAAATATATTTTTAATGATCAGTAAGGTGCCATGCAAAACCAAATAAATTATTTTCTCTCTTTGCCACTATGACCCTTCACTAATGGCTTGCTTTCACCCATCTGTCTCAACATATTCGGTTTCTGCAACCTTGATGAACTATTTGCATGTATATGTATGGAATATTTTGTCTGTGAATATTCAATATGAAAAAATGCAAGTCTCCAAACTGGTTAGATTTCTTATCTTATTTAGATAACACCGTGATGAAGCTGTATTTCCTCATCCCCTTACAAGATAGAAAAAAGTTACTCTAAGTTTCTTTTTCTCCAGGTAAACCCTACTATTCTCATTCAACCAACTTCTTTCTCAGACCAGTGAAAAAGAAGAGGGAAGGGATCAAAGCAGAAAGACTGCACTCAGAGCCCATAAAAATGGAGGCATCCATACCCATGTAAAGGTTTTGATTTACCTAACAGATAAACATGCCTTTCCAACAGAATTTCAGACTGTATTTCAGGTAATGATGCATAAATAACAGGTTGGGTGTATAATTACTCTTCTGCTATTGAAACTCACAAGCATCTGCAAGCTTTCTCTCCCTCACCACTCAAGCAGTATTCTCTTTCAACTGAAACAGTGGATTTCCTCCATTTAGTTGAATATATTGAGTGTCAGATGACCTGGTGCCTCATCTCAAAGGTTGAAAGTCACACTTGTCCTGGTCTCATTCTGCCTGTGCATGAAACAGACTCTCCACAACACTTCTTTGCTTTCCCCTTTCCACCTCAAAAGAAGAGTTAGTGACATTGAATCAGTTATTGTGTCTACTCTTCCTAAAAGAGGAGCCAGACACTTTATGCATTATCCAGAAAATAAAGTTTTACAAGCCCAACTTAGTTAAATTTTCATACCTCAAGCATACAAAATAAAACACATTCCCAAGTGCTTGACAAAACTGCTCATCTGGCCCTTCTGACTTTTAACTTTGCCTCCCTAAATTAATTAACACCTCACTTCTTTGACGGCATATGTTCCCCTTTCCAAGAGGAAAAAATCATGCCATTTGATTTAATTTTTTTCACAGCTCTTCAAATTTTGAGAAACTGAAAGAAGCATTCTTTTGCCAGTTAACATGGGATCAAGTGTTGCCAACTGCAGTGACTGAAGGGAAATAACACAAGCTTACTATTTTCTTCTTCAGCTTCTTGTGGTAACACTTTGAAGTCCAGGAACCAGGTTTCAATCCAGGCAAGTATGAATGATATGATGGGCAGCACATAGCCAAAAGCACCCTGTGAGAACAGCTAGAAAGAAAGAAATCATAAAAGTTACTCCAAAGAATCTTGCTTTTAAGAAAATGAAGTAAAACAAACATTTGATTAGAATATATACCTGTGAAATAATTACTTTTGCTAATAAAAAGGCACTGGTCACTGCTGTTGTAAACTGAAAGAGACAGAAGAGATAAACTAATTAATGGATTTAGCTTCTTATTTCTGCCATTACCTATTTGTTACAACTCTAAATATTTACTGACAACAGCAAGATCACATAGATTAATAAAATGTAACAAGCATGATACAATTAACTTAAAGTGTTATTTAAATAACCTTATAAAAGGTAACTTTTAATACAAAATACACCTCCAAACATTGATTTCCACATAGCATTTGTGTAGAATCTAAAGTGCCTGAGTATGTAAATTGGGATCTTACTGTATAATGAAGATAGTCTACTTAATTCATCAAGTCCCTTAAAAAACCACCAACTATTTATGTATTTGGGAAAAAAGCAAACAGCAATTGTTCCAAATGCTTTTCACTACCATCCAAATCAAAATATCCATTTAAAACAACAAAACATCTTTGTGGGAATAAATTTGAATAAATATTTTAATTCATGAAGTGAGTGGTATTTTGAAATTTTCTTTTTGGAAGACTTGATACTCTCTGATATATTTTAAAAAATCAGCATGCTGGATAAAAATATCTTAAAAACCCCCAAAATCTGAAAAAGCAGTGAACAAGTACTGTTCACATAAGCAAGGCTTCTATATTTTCTAGTGCATTTGGGTCCAGCAATTCTTTAAATAACAGCAGAACCAACTCCTGTTAATCACAGGCAGGATGTTAAAATTCAAAGCTTTGGCAAAACCTTCAGTGAAGCTTTATGTATCTAAAATTATGAGAGTGGGTTCACTCTCACCACCTCACAAACAAAGGCATCAAGTTGGAGGATTAAGAAACACTCTAAAGCTACTCAACTAAGAGCAAGGACTTTTAAGAGGCATGCATTTAAATATAAGCACAATCAGAGCAGCAGCTGCCACTATGTATGTGACTGTGCCATGCTAGTAACACAATCTATAAAAATCATGGCATTTAGTCTCAGAGTACTAAGCAAACTGCATGCTACTCACTTGAAGAAAGTTACACATGAATATGCTCTACATGCACCTATCACAGTGTAAGGGGAAAAAAAAAAGTCTGGTTTACAAAGCACTAAGCCAGCAATAGACCTATTTTATTACAACCTATAGTATTGACTGATGGAAGCATGAATTTTTCACCAAATTTTGCATTTTTTGTCATCCACACCATACAGCTGCATTAAAGATATTGGCTCCAATCCACTGTGGTTGCCTACAGCTCTTGAGAACTTCTTTTTTAAGAAGGGATACATATTCAACCTTTTGTATCGGAGCATGAAGCAGTACAGGTGCTAGTGTTCAATGGGTGGCACCTACAACCTTTTAAAGAATGTGGGACGTAATGGACAACTGGATCTCTGGTACAATAATGCCAATTCTTGTTTTCTAAGGAGGTTCACTGTTACAAATTCAAATATATTTCCAACATTGATTAGCAAGTCTCAGAGGTAACAAGCAGTTATCCATACTGGATTAAAAATAAACCTTCAATTTGTATTAACGTGATACCTAATAACAACCATACCCACTGTTCTATTAAATTCTTGCCTTTAGGCAGAGAATCTTCCAGAAAACAAGTTTTTAATTGGTTACTGGGCAACAATTTTTTATATAGATACCATCAAGACAATTCTTAACACACAAGGGTTAAGAGGCATCTAAATTTTTGTCTGCTTGATCCATTCTAGGAAAAACTCCATGATGCTTGGCCACTACTCACAGCTATTGCCCACCAATGGCGCAGTCTGCACATTGCATATGCAAGTATTAACACCTTAAACCGAAAGACTGCCAGTAGCTATAGAGAGAGGAAAAAATATTGGTTGGTTAATTCAGAACACAGAAGAACCACAACATTCTCAGCTCACCTAAAATATTAACTACTTACAAAGAAACTCAGGACAGTCTAAGTTCTGTTACCAAGAAACAAATTTGAATGTGTCCTTATAAAACAGAAATAGAAGGCGATTTCCCATTTGTAAAGCAAATGGCAACATCCACCTGCCTAGACAGGCTCAAATGTGCCATTCCACTAATAAGTTAGAAACATAAGAAAGCTATACAAAGTGTCTTTATGATGACTTTACCTGACTGGAATCTAAGCAGTTATGTTAATCCAGATTAACAGCTGGATACAGTTAATCCAGCAGATACCTTGAGCATCACTGTGCATCTCACTGATCTTAGCAGTGTGCTACTATACTTCTAGCATTTCATGAAATATTAACACTGCAACAATCTGTTATTCTTTATGTAGCCGCTCACAATAGCAAATCATTCTATTTGGCAGTAGAGAAAGGAAAGTTATGGTATTTGTAGGCCAGAAAATTAAATCAATAGCAGACAGACGAGATCTCTGAATCAGGGACTCCGAGCTTCAATTTCCCTATTTATTTTTGACAGTAGATTTTCAATTCTGAACACATCTTTTAGAACAAGTTGAAGACAAAGTGTGAAACAAATGCTTAAAAATGAAGAGAAATCAAAGACAGCCATGGCCAGAGGTATGATAAACCCATTTAATCTTACGCAAATGTGTAATAGAAACAGAGGAAATCCTGTAAAAACCCACAAACAATTTTGCAAAATTTGAAGTTCTAGTCCCTTTCCAGGGAATAAAGGTTATTATTTTGCATTACATGTTCTTACCCCTTGGTTCACCTACAGGATAAAGGAATTTCAATGGTTACAGATAACATTTTTTGCCTTATGCAGCATGGTATATCTGGAGACCCTGCCAGCAAAACAATGGAAAAGGGAGAAGGAGCATAGTTTGCCAGCTTATAAAATTTTTCAATCTAGTATGTAAGTTCATTTGATACAGCAAATGCCCAATGTAGAAGTAAGGATGGGGTTTTACACCAGTTTCAAAGAGAGATTCTGGATATGGTCATCAGTAAAAATGACTGATACCAAACCAAGTTACCTCTGCAAGGCAAAGATCTGGTAGAATTAACAATCTTGCCCTTTAGAAGAACTGTAAAGAAAAAGCTTTTACTTGGGTTGTGCAGCTACAGACTTGCTTAAAGAAAGAAATTTCCTAATGCAATAGATTTCCTCTTATGTGCCTAAGGTACTTATACATAGTAAGAGAGCATCATCGTGTCATTTCTTTTTGCTGTTTGAGTTGAAACACAGAACTCTGAAAAACCTGCCCTGTGCAGGCCACCCTGGGCACAAGTCTCTCTTCATTGCAGCCACCTTATGCTCAATGAAGGACAAAAATGTTGGTTTAAGCAAAATGATTTTAGAGTGCAGGGCTGTGGGTCTTGTCCTCTTAATGAACTACCTTATGTCACATAAAAGTCACATTCTTGACCAGGTTTTCCATCTGCTTTTCCACACACCCCAAAGCTAAAGATGCAAATAGACTGGCCCTAAGCATTTCTATCTACAGGCTCCATGAACCTGCTGCCAGAGCGGGATTGGGCAACCCCTAGATGGGTGAAACTTGGCCCTTCTGGTTTAAATTATCAAGAAAAGATCAACCCTTTCACAAGACTCAAGGAAGGACTAGGAAACATCTGTGGAAGGAGGAATGGGAAAACTATACTTTTACTGCTCCTTTTTCTTTTTTTAAGAACACTTACAAATATATCAAAATATGAAGAAGAGTAGTCATAATGTAGGACTTCTTTCTCTAAGGTAGTCTCAATGCCTCCTTTTACCTACAAAGGAACAACAACACACACAACTTCAGGAAACAAAATACACAGAAATATGAAGAGTAAAACTAATAATTCCCTGCTGATACACAAAAAGATCATTAAACTAAATACAGAAGAGCTGTCTGCCAAGAATGATAAGGTCAAGACTACTGCTGCTTTTTGTTTTTCAAGATTACATAGACTTTTTGAAGTGAAAACATTTAGGATTATGATCTGGCAAGCAACATTTCAGGTTGTCCCAAAATAAAAGCAAACAAGCTATTGAAGGAGGAATAAATGATTAAATGTTAAGGACTGTTACACAAACTCACAAAGTGTTTTACCTCTTATAAGGAGCATCAAAACAGCTGATCAAAAAGCTAACCATAACCCAGATTCTAGTTAGTCACATGTTTTACATAGGAAACAGAACAGAAACTGAATTCATACTTCAGATCTCTTCCTTATCAGCCCTCACACAATTTGTTAAGAGAGCTGAGCCAAAAGATCCACAGTAGAAAAAGCAGAAGCTGCAACTATTAGAATAATCTCACACAAATAACTAACATTCAAGTTTAATTCTTCCATTTGCTGATGAGATTCAAAATTACATCTTCCTTAGCCACCATGTTTCTTTCCAGTGGAAGGATTCTACTGTTCACACTGGCCTTGTAAAAAAATAATTTAAGGTGTATTGGCTCAGAGAATGAGAAGGAGTATCTATCTTAGTTGAAAATTAAAAACCTCAGTGTCCATCTCCAACTGTTTTTAATATGAAATTCCATAATTAAGCACTGCATGAAATAGTTATGTAAAACACCAACAGAAGGCTTTAAAACTGAGTTCGACTACTGTCATATTTTTAAGGAAAGGAGCTACCAAAGCACACCAACAACATATGCTCACTATCTCAAAGCAACGCAGTCTACACACTTCCACACTTTTCCAACTACACTGCTGGACAGTGTTTTCCTGAGACTAGTCACTCTACCTCTGAATTTCTTCTATTTCTTCTCCTCTTCCTCTCCACTATGGCTACCTAACAAATAGCCACTTTTGAAATACAGTTTTCCCTTGGTTGCTCTACTGTATCAAGTGTGATTATCTGATTCCAGCAGAAACAAGGAAGATCAACTTCCCTCACTCCAAGCTGTTCATCACTATTGTTGTGTAAGCACCATGTGAAAATAAGGACAGAGAGCCATGGAAGCTTTGATTTTTGCTCAAAATGCCATGGAGCTACTCCCTGAAGCATTTAACAATAAGCTACACTACACCCAAGGAAATTGGATAACAGCAACAAAGTGAAAACAATGTTTACAGGAAGTCTCATAGCAATTCTGACCTATTACTTATGCATCAATAACACAGGGTCCTAACACAATGCTATTTGACTTCTCACAAACAAAGCAATTCAAAGAAAAACAGAATAGAAAACCTAAGCACATGCCAGATCCCAGATATCAAATTTTAGCTTCTAATCTCATTGACTTCTAATGACAAAAACCCGTTTTTTATTCTTGCTGGCATATGGCAGTATAGGACACTGGTTCATAATATGTTGTCCTGAAAATACAGCTTTTTACAAAGAAAACTGCTGTGATCTTGAGGTCCCTTGATACTGTAGCATTCAAAATGAAACACCATGGTATCATGAGTTGGCAGCATTTTCTATTCAGAATCTTCAATATTCTGAGAGCACTCATGTGCAAATCTGCACTCCAAAACCTCAACAAGAGATACAAACTCACTCTGTTCCTCTTAGTCGTACAAGCTGTTGAGAAACTGGCCTAAAAAAAGAACTGCATCAGAACACTATGCTACAACCACTTTTCCACCTAGAGAGAAACAGAAAGTCTAGTCCCAAAATTACATCATTTGGGCAAGCCAAATTTTCCTTCTCAAATTAAATAAGAACGAATAATTTTCACTGTATCAATGAGCTATTGAACAGTCAGCTCCGGAAGCTTCATAATGTAAATCAATAACCAAGGTTATTTATCTAGCAAATAAATGCTGATAAAAATATTTACTCAAGACCTTTCTTTCTAGAAAAGGGATTCCTCCTTGGTGTGTCCTTTCTTAAATGCAAAACAGATTACACGTTAAAACTCAAGAACTAGGATGCTACTTATGAAGTAACAACAAATGAGCTATCATGTTGCTTTCTGGAAATTTTAGACCAGATTACAAATGCTGGAGTTAAAAGGTGGCAACTGTGGGAGTTTATGTTGTTTAAATGCACCCTGCCATCCATACTGCACAACATACCAAGTTTACATCAAAGAAAATACAACAAAAGAAAAGTTTTGGCCATTAGAAGTCCTTTCAGGGACTAACACCTCAGTGAAATATCACTGACTTAAAGTTGCTCAGAAGGCAGTCTTGAATCTGGTTAAAATTCACACTTCTTGCTAAATTCAAAGATGTACAGTAACATTTCTGTTTGATGCCTGAAGACTACACTGGATTTCAAATGTTTTTTTCAGCATGGTTCACAGACTACAGGAACATCAAAAAGTTTCATAATAAGAAGATAAACACATAACGAATAAAAGTAGATGCAGTTGAGTAGGTACTGTGTTCATGGAAGCTTAAATAAGCTGCTTAAACTAAAACAGATACAAATAACATAATTTTGGCTAGAAAGGAGCAACTTATCAACCATCTCTGAAGTGAATAAAACCTTAATATACCGTCTAAGGGTAGGTACTGAAAAGACAACTCACATTCAATTCTATTATCCACAGTAAGGTTATGAATAAGAGATCAAATGTAACAAACAAACAGAAAGTCCTTCTGACATCTGAGATGCCTTTCTTCTCCCTGCCTTCATATGACTCAATCCTTGCCATCAGCTGTGTGGGGTTGATGGAGTGGACATCCCGCAAGGAAGGACAAGATTCCACACTGCTACTGTGAGCATTTTCTGCATCAGCTGGGACCCGAATCATCCTGGGTTTGCTTAGAGTGGTCTTCTCCCAGTTTCACCATCACTAGAAGGCTGATCCATACAGGAAGGATTTCTAAACAAACAAACAAAACCAAACCACATTAGTCAACAAACCCCCATAATTCCAAGAGCTATTTTCATCTTACAATGTCAGTTCTCTTCTTGCTAAACTGATGACTAAGAGAATTAGGCAAGTAGGCCCTTGAAATTGCTTCTAACACAGTATCAAGCTCCTCTTTATCTCTCAGAGGATTTGTGAAGCAAGAGAATTAATGATCAATTGGGCTGTTTGAAGTAAGGGAACACTGTATAGATTTAAAGGGTCATTTCTTCATGCTGCTAGAGTGAGATCATTGAACAGAATGAATAAAAAGCATGATGCTGTGCATCCTTTAAGGTTTTCAATACTGACTTAAATGCTCTCAATAAATAGGAAGACCAAGGAATTTCCACATACAATTCCTTAAAAATAGCAGTGATAGTTAATAGCACATCCAGAGCTGACACAAACAAAAGATGAAAAGTCCATTAAAATCCCTGAATAGTGTAGTAATCATTCTATAAAGTATATACACTGCTCGGTAAATTCAGCTGCTATAGCAACTTACATTGCCAGACAGTTTCTCCATTAAAAAAGTGTGTGTAACTAGTGGTTAAAGGTAATGCAATTACCCTAAATCTCTTTTGACTACAAGGCTTTTGAAAGAATTTTCAGGCTGAATTTCCTATAAAACTGGGGCAGTTTGATGCATGATTCACTTAAATCCTCCATGAGAATATTTGCCCAGTTAAGGCTTCTAGAAAGGGTGGACTCAGAAGGTCACAAAAGTTTCATGGAAACACACAGAAATTTTAATTTTATGTAAAATGCTCAGATGATTAAGCTATAAATCCTGCAGTACAAACCACGTCAGACAAGTTTTTGTAACACTGGGGGAATAGCTTTTTGAAATTCAAGAACAAAACTTTGCCTCCTCCTGGGTGGATTATCTCTAAGTTAATGGCAAGAGATAGAGAAATTCTTCCCACTCCTGTCTTTCAACAGTGTTTCAACTCCAAAGCTGCAAGAACACACTCAGCCAAAGCTCAACAGGGTGTCTGTAACACACCACTAGGCAAACACATGGGAGGATACAAGGACACAGGGAACAGTAAAGGTGGTGTGGAGAGCTGCCAGAGCACACACATCACAGCTGAGGAAGACAAAGCCAGCCAGGGAGGGTCAATGTCTAGGTCAAGTCACATAGAACAGCCTTTAGGGAATTCAAAGCACCAGGCAAGGGTGGACAAGCACAGTGCACCTTTGTATCTTCCTCCTTTGTCTCCACAGCAGCTGCCTAAAACATGGCTGGCAAAGGGCTGTAGAGGAGGGAGACATAAGTGGTGTGTGTTTAGTCAGGTGCCTTGAGCACTGCAGTGAACTTTGGGCACCTGAACCCAAGGGTGTGAGCAGGATCACTGCACTCCAGCTGTAAACAACACTTGCTTTGTACTGAAAACCCTCACACTAAAGTGCCCTGCTATGTAACAGCAGCCCATAGGAAAATGTTTGGGATGAGACACAAACCTCACATCAGGTCATCATGGTTATATTTCAAAATAAAAAGAAAATAAAAAGATATGTAACACCTGAACCTCCAAAAAAAATTCCATCTGTATTGGCTAAAATATTTATTTTATTTTGATGTGGAATTCAGTGCCAAATATATAGGAAGTTGTAACTTCCAGTCTGGATTATTGCTAGATACAGCACAGGATGGCAATGCAATTAGTACAGCAAGAGTGAATTGTTTCAGAATGTGCTAGTTCAGCATCCATTTGCCTTGTGGGGCCCTTTGCAATGAGAAAAGCATGGTTTTAAAATGTGTTGGCTACCAGTTTGTTTTCAAGCATGACTCAAAACATCAGATGCAGCTTATAAATCCTATGTACTCTGAAATCCTTACTACTGACAGACTTTTTCCCTCAAAGCCCTATAGACAGGCAGATACTCACAGCAAGAGAATTTGTCCCTGGTCTTGCTCTGCCTGCTGATCCATCAGATCCATGTTTGGACACATGGCGGGGCCTCTCTTGTCACACTAAGCTGGCATCAAAATGTTGTGATTCTTTAACTGAACAGACATAGCTTGGCAGCTTTTTGCACTCATTGCAACAGCTCTGCAAATTGATTAATCACCAAGTATGTGCTAAAGATTGTTTCCCATAGTTTCTCTCATTAACTAAAATAAAAAGTTCCTTTGTACCTGAATGACATAATCAGTCATTTCATCACACCAACATTCTCAGACGGTTTCAGGTAGGTGCACAAAAAAGTCTTAAATTCTTCTTGGCTGTCTTACAGGCACGTGAAGACTATTAAAAAGCAGCACTTCCCTTTTAGTGCTGGATGGTGACTTGGCCAGCCACTTTCTTTCCCATCTCAGCACTGCCAGCAATGACATTTCTCCTCCCTTGCACTTCCAAAGCACCAATCACACCCCATCTCTCTCACCCATCACTAGTTTGCAGAGGGAGTGAGCTCTGCTCTTCCCTTGGCTCCATTTCTCCAGGGGTTCTTGCTTGTGCAAAACAGCCTGTGCTTGGAAGGGTTCCAGGCTTGCAGCCCCATGAGGAGCTGCCACTTTTCAGCACTCCATGTGGATAACACAAGCACCAGGCAGGCACAGGAGTGATTTTCATGCATCCCTGGCCAAGAAACTCAGTGGTGGAACAAGTTTAGGAAGGCAAAAAAGGTGTGTTTGTCATTGAGATGTGTCACACGTTTGAAAAAACCACACAATTCTCTTGCATGTGACTATTACTGATCCTTATTCTTGTTATTCAGGAAGCAGGCAGTGCTTGGCCTGAATTCATGCTGCCACATTACTTGAGTTTTTGCATCCAAAGTGATACATGACATTGTTGTTGTTCTATTGTCACAGTTATTGTGCTTTTTAAAAACCAACATAATTTTAAAACAGAGAAAAAAAATTATAAATTGGGTGTGAGGATGTCTGGGGTTTGGGTTTTTAAAAGCCAAAATGCAAATTCAGCCAGAGAAAAAATTCATTATCAAATAAAGAGTGAAAATCACATTCTTAAAACTTCTGCGTTGATTTTTCCTAGAAAGAGCCTTCTTTGTGCATCAGTCAATTATCTACTTTTCTGTGTCTGGTAAAGGTTAATATTTTAGATAATTTTTAGGGTGTTTTTACAATATCAGTAACATATTTTCAAGACAGCTTGACACGTGGGTGTCAGGGTCTCTTGATTTGAAGGACACTGGGTTCACCTGGCACCACTTCTTTTGGCTCCAGGCAGTTCCATTGTTTGGGTTATTCTATATGGCAGGGTTGAGGAAGGATGTGTGGTCAAAACAAACACATCCTATGAAGAAGTGATGTTTAGAGACCAGCACATTAATTTTCTGCAGAGCCTAGTTGAAAGACACTCACCAGAAGGATAAACAGCCCATAATTCAGAATATTCCAAGAAACTCTATGGCCAAACTTGCCTGGAGAGGTGGAGATCATAGCAACTGTGTTGGATACAAACTGTGCCATTAACTCCTTGCCACAAGAGACAAGTAAATGAGACAGAAATCTGTTCTCCCCACACAGTCCCACCAGCAAATGGCTCTCCACAAGATGCAGGGGATTTGCAATGTTCTGTAGCTTTCCTTTGCCAGACTTCAAGTGATGGTTTTCAAGCTAAACTGAAGATTGCATGAACCTGCTCCTGGCTACACCTGCACATTGTGATAATGCTTGTGAACATCTGTTCTGAAAGAGTCAGAAAAATAAAATCCTGTTTCCAGTATATCTCTGTTACATGTTTTTAAAAGTGTTTTCAAAGCTAAAAAAATCCCTGGCATTTCAGGCAAATAACAGTCTGGTTGTTATTTGACTGATCATGAGTGCAGAACAGAATAGAGTATTCAGCTGAAAGGGACAGAAAACCTTATCCAGTTGCCAGACCACTTCAGGGCTGACCAAAAGTTTAAATAGGGCATTAGGGACAATGCCCAAATGCCTCTTAAACACTGTCAGGCTTGGGGCATCAACCCCTTCTCAAAGAAAGCTCTTCCATGGTTCAACAACACTCTTGGTAAAGAAATGTTTCCTCCTGTCAAGTCTGAACCTACCCTGATGGATGCAGCTTTCAGCCATTCCCACATGCCCTACTGAGCACTACCAAGAAGAGATCAGCAACTTCACTCTCCACTTCACCACCTCAGAAAGCTGCAAAGAACAGTGTGGTCACCCCTCACCCTCCTTCTCTCCAAACTAGATTAACCCTGTGTCTTCAGCTGCTTCTCACAGGGCATTGCTTCTAGCTCTTCAACCAGCTTCAGTGTCTTTTTGCACACATTTAAGGACTTTCACATCCCTTTTAAACTTTGGGGCCCAGAAATGCACAAAATACTCAAAATGAAATTGCAGCAGTGCTAAATAGAGTGAGATGATCACTCCTTTTGACCAGCTGGTTGTGGTGCATTTGATGGTTTGCCACTGCTGACTTTGAGCCTATTGTCAGCCAGCATCCCCAGACCCATTTCTGTGGTGCTGCTCCCCAGCCACTCTTGAAATTTGTACTTGTGGAAGGTATGCACTATCCCAGGTGCAGAGTCTGGCATTTGTTCTTGTTCAGTTTCATGCTACTGATGATTGTTCAGCACTCCAATCCATCCACATCCCTCTGCAAGGCCTCTTGTCCCTTGAGAGTGTCAACAGCACCTCCTACTTCGGCATCATCAGCAAACTTGCTGACAGTGCATTGACTCCTGCCTCCAGATCACTGATAAAAACTGTGAACAGAACTGGGATTGAGCCCTGAGGAACACCACTGGTCTCCAGTCAGGTGTAGCCCCACTCCCTACAACCCTTAGAGCCCTGCCCTTCAGCCAGCTCTTCCAGCAACCATCTACCTGCTCACAAGTCAGACTTGTCCAGAAGGATGCTGGGAGGTACAGTAGCAAACCCCTTAATAAAACCCAGGAAAACTATATTCACCACCTTTCCTTCATCTACTAGGCAGGTGAAATGACAGAATCTACAAGCTTACTGAAGTTTAAAAACATTTAAGAGGGAAATAAAACATCTGAAATAAGAATCCACATTAGTATATTTGTGATATGCCTTCTTCAAAAAATGTAAGATTTTAATGAGGTTTTTTTGTTTTCTTCATAACTGCATATATTCACTCAACTGCTAGTAAAATATTTAGCCAAGTAAGTCTTCTATGCTGACCTATTCAAAGTAATAGACAACAGCAGCATATTTTTCCTGGAAAGAAAGCCTCCAAAGTTTGTATCTATTTAAATTAAAGGTGTGTTTTGTCTTTTTTTTTTTTTTTAGCACTTAATCATTATGCCCGTAACTTAAGCTTCCATCAGAGAATTAAATTCTCAAACTTTCTAGTGAAATAGTTTTAACCAGTATAATAAGTAGAAGTATAATAAGTGAAAAGTAAATCAAGCTAAAAAAAGTAAATCAAGAATCAAAGTGATCAAGCTTAGGACTGCAGTCCTTCCCTGCCCCCAAAGTCTACTTAAGACTTCAGCAATACATGGTGAGAGCTTGCCCATGATTTTAAGCTACATTTACAATTAACATCATTATTTTCATTCATACTGACAGAAGCAGATGGCCCACACTGCATGTGTCAATTTTACACATATCTTAGAGACAGAACATCAGAATGCTGCTTCTCTTTTCTATCATTATTCTACCCCTATTCTTCCAGTTTATTGTCCTTGGTTTAAATTATTTTTGTTTACTGTATTGTGGCATACATGAGCAACAGCACTATATATGATTTGTTTTTCTTTCCAAGAAGAAAACCACACAGCAGAATTTAACTGAGAAGAGATAAAAGAAGTGATTAAAAATGAAAAAAATAAAAAGGATGACTCAAAGGCCATCAGCAGCTCAGCAAAATCAAAACTGAAAGTGCCACATGGAGGCAATTTGGAAAAGGCAATGCTAGCGTACTTTAAATTATCAGAGAAGTCACCTTTGCATAAAGTAACTAGGCACAAAATGTAACACTGTGTCACAACTGCTGTTGAAACATACTGAATGCCTAGAATACTTAGTATATGTGTCCAGACAACATTAAATATGGACCAAACATTCCTACCATAAACAGCTTTTCTGCGAATGTTAAAAAAATAATCTGAAAGTATTTCTTCTTTCCAATGAGTAAAATAGGATGACATGGCCAATATAGTGGGCAAGATGCTCAAGTACTGTGAAAACTACAGGGCAGTTTTTTACTGAAAAGCTGACACCAAAAGAGCAGCAATTTTCACTCATAAGAAAAAAAAAAACAAAACAAAAAACAAACAAACAAAAACCCCAAAACCAAACAAAAATCCCACCAAAAACAAACCAAAAAAAGCATTTCCTTGCTAAAAACTTTCCTCATAAGGAGACAAATAAAAAATGCCAGTTCTTTATCAAAGGACTGATATATTTTCTGATCAAAGGGCTGACATTGCTGCTTACACTACCTGCTACACAATATGGATAAACCCCAAAATTTCTCACAAGAACAGAGCTTAATACAGTAATTGGTATTGTAACACTAACATTCAAATATTGAAGTTATACTTTAAGACAGTTTTAGGCAATTTTAACATAGCTAAAGGAAAATGGTCTCAAACCATTGTTTACTCTGGCACCATCATGAAGCTCGACTTCATTCTTTATCTAGGCATAGACACAAATTGCTCTAGCCAACACCATGGACAGAATATACAATTCTCTGTAAAGACTCTATATTGGAAGTCAAATAAATTGAGAGTTTCTGGTATGAAGCTGTATTAACCTTCAGGAGTATTAGCAGAAGGCTCTCAGTATGTTTTCTGACAGTATCAGCACACACCCTGATTAAGAGCCAACACAGATAAAACCAATACCTATGAAGTAATGCTGACTATAAATCAGGGGGAGGAAAAGACCAAAGAGCTGGAGACTGTCTCCAAAGCTTACCTGTCTCAGGAGTTTGCCATTTATTGCAGCCCCGAGACACGTGAAAAGTCTCTGTTTCAGCCCGTGTGTTCGAAGAATGAGTCGGAGTTCTTCAGTTTTCGGTCTCAGAGTTGTTTTATTATATCTTATCTATAAAAGTTTTTCTCCTGTCCAGCCGAGGTCCGCTCAGCAGGACAGCCAGCGGCACTCTGACTGCCCCTGGGGCGGTGTTATGTCTTTATACTACAAACTACGTATAACATGTTTACAATTACTTTCCAATACCTATCACCTACGTTAGACGGTGAACTTCTATTCTAAACCAATCCCAAAGTGCCAGCATCACAGCAGAAGATGGAGGTAGAGAAGAAGAAGAAGAAAGGCTGGACACACCCAAGTCCCTCCATCTTGTCCCCAAGACCCCTATTCTAAAAATCCCAAAATCTATTTTTTCACCTAATGATAATTTTATTATTACACTACTTAAACTTCTGTGGCTTTCAGGTCTTCATACAAAGCTGGCAATTTGCTCCACAGGTCATAATCAAACCCACAGGTGTTCTGGGCTGTGTGCCAGGGTCTCCGAGCCCCCCGGCAGGGGTCCCAGCAACTCTGGACACCCAGAGGGATGTACTGAGTTCCGACATACCTGGACACATTTTTTATGGTTTTCCACTATAAATGAAGAATGAAACCCACTCTGCTGACATACGCTGTCCCTTTTGTTTATATAACTGCAAGAACTAATTTTCCTGAAATCCGCTTGCAGCAGATACATTACTAGTGACCTCCTGATAGCCACTGCTCCTGTTCCTGAAGAGCACTTAAATCCCTTCCAAGCTGCACTCATTCTGTCCCTAACTGTAACACATCATTGCCTCAGAAATATTTTAATGCTTCAATGCCTTTAAAAACACTGTTTGAAGCACTGATCTGTCCAAAACAAATATTCCTTAGTGAACATGAAGGGATATTTAAAAAAAAAAACCCAAAACACCACCAACAAAAAAACCCCAAACCTGGGGCCAGACACTTTAATCAAACTCAGACTGAAAAATTCAAACTGATGCACACCCACAAAATTCCCCAAACATAAGCAGAAGATACTGTAGAGCGCTTTGGCAATACTCTAGCTTTTCAATTAGGCAACACAGCAGGAATTACAAGTTACAAATATGTAACACATTTAAAGACTGGGAAGGTTTCCCACTGGCGGAGCAGGGCAAGATTTACCAGCATACAGGAGAGAGCTCCTTACAAAGAGTTTGGTTTTATCTGACTGTTCAGAACTAGAGTAGCTCTGATTTATCCTGAAATAGCAGCTCTTACCATAAGTGACTTGTCTCTGTAAAAACAAAACCAAAACAAAAAACCACCAGTTTCCTTGAGAAAAATGTTTCCCCAATTTCCTATGCTCTGATGGTGACCTAGCAAAAGTAACAGGGCAATTGCACACATTTGTACTGAGCAATGTTTTTCTCAGACCATTGAAAGAAGGTGAAAAAGAGAAAGAAAAAAAAAAAGGAAATACATTTTCAGGTTAGTAGAGCATCTGAGGAAATAGCAGTGTCACCTTTCTCTATCCCAAGAGTGAAACTCCTAGATTCAGAAAGTCAAATCAAAGTGCTCCAACCTTGGACTAGTTTTCCCTGCAGCAAAAGAATCCCTGTGACTGAGCCATGTCCTGCAAAACACTATTGTCCTTTTCCAAACACTTCATTTTTTATTCCACAAGAACTGAGGAAAATGGCAGAGTAAACAGCTTGTAAATTTGGCATCAGCATTGTCCTTCCTCCCTTTCATCTCCATAGTCTCCTCCCCTCTGGACTCCTTCTTAAGGGCATATCCCAGACTTTTATTTTTAAAATGAGCTCAAACCAGAATGAATGGCCCATCCAGGGCTCAAACCTGCACCATGCCATTATTAGAGCTGTGCTAATATGCAACTATATCCTATGTTAAGAAAATACTAAAAATGAACAAAAAGGATGCACCATAACATGTTCCAAAGGTTTGCCTCAGATCTCAGCTGCACTGAAGATTCTTCAGCATTGCAAACTACAAAACTGAATCCTGTACATGCTATCACTGTTAGGTCCTTAGAACACAGAGAGAGAAAGTATCCCAGGTATAGAACTGGCAACATATCATCCCATTTACAACCTATACATTCCAACTGACAGTACTCACTTCATCGAATCAGAGAATGCTATGGATTAGAATGGACCTTGAAAATCATCCAGCTCCAACTCCTACTTAATTAATTATCAAACCAAAACTACAGTTTTTAAAAAATAACATAATCCTTTCTTTTGGTTTAAATCTTGTTCACTAATCTTGCCAAAGACCTGAAACTATCAGGATTTTAAAGTTTTATACAGTCAACTGCCCACAGTTGTATCAACCCATGTATACAGTATTTTTGTCTGTTGTATGTATGCATACACATTCCAGTCACAAGAAATAGCTACATGAAGAAGGAAAGGAAAGGAAAGGAAAGGAAAGGAAAGGAAAGGAAAGGAAAGGAAAGGAAAGGAAAGGAAAGGAAAGGAAAGGAAAGGAAAGGAAAGGAAAGGAAAGGAAAGGAAAGGAAAGGAAAGGAAAGGAAAGGAAAGGAAAGGAAAGGAAAGGAAAGGAAATTATTTCTTGCAAGAGCAGGGAGGGAGAGGTGGGCATAAAGGGGAACTGGTACAAAAATAAGGGAAAGACAGTTAAAAAACCTCCAACAAATCTGGTACTAACTCTCCTTCACATCTGTTATGTGCTCTCTGAAGCTGATATTGTAGCCTACCCAACACCAGCTCACAGAAATGAAGATTTCATGGCAAACTTTCTCCATTAAACACTAAATAAGCAATTGGGACTAATATCCATTCAGTTTCTCAGAGTTAACTGTGGGGCAAAGAAACCATTTAGATAGCAAAACCACATCTATTTTATCATGTCTGCATTCCTCTAAGTATAAAACACAATTTTCAAAGATGCCAAACACCTCACTGATTGATTGCCTCAAACATCAAGCATGATACGGGTTTATAACACTGACTACTCCTACTTGTTTGGTTGGTTTTTTCCCAAATCAACAACAAAAATATCCCCCAAGGCTGCTAGCCAGATACTACTTGGACAAGAAAAGCTATTCTTTTGCTAGCACAGAACTGTGGGGCTCTTCCTGAAATAGCTCAGGCATTTTATGTATTAGTGAGAAACACCCAGGATTCTGTCACTCCCTCAAGAACTATTCCACAAAATGGTGCAAAAGTTTATTCCAGGCAAACAACCCCTGAAAATTCCTGAGTCTTAAAGAAAACAGCATTTCAAGAAACTGACATACATTTCAGAATGGGATAAACTTTTGTAAGATTTTTTTCACTCTTAATTCCTCTTTTACAGCTCTTGAAGGTGCTTCAAAACAAAAGGAGGTTTCAGGTTTTACATTTTAGCTCTACTTTTCTTTTTTTCTTTTTAAAGGACATTGTAAGGAAACAATTATCTAGTCCAAGCAGCAACAAGTTCTAGCAAAGACCTACATCTGAACCACAAGGAGAAAATACTTATTTTAACATACGTCTGTATAAGTTATCTAATTTTTCTGTCAGCACAAGATAGAAATTAACTCCTGATGTCTGAAGTGATGCTATTTTAGGCTGATAACTGAGTAGCTGAACTTAATATGGAGAGCATAACATCATTAGAAGATATTCAGTTGTGGTTTTTTGGTTCTAAGACTACTTTTTTCAACTTTTCATTTTTAATTCTACTCCCAGCTGAATTTAAGACAGCAAGGCAGAGAGGTAATGTACAAGTTGTCTTTTAACACAGTTGCTAACGATTCCAAATTAAGAACAGATGTTTAGCACATACAGTTAAATTAGAGAATGTTTAACAAGCAACAAATCTGTGATCCTTCATGACTCATCTGAGTTGCTGGATGAGAAATCACAGCTCCTGCTGTGATTTTGATCACAAGTGTGATTTACCATTATCATGTTATCAATACCTTCTGCAAAATCACTGATAATATTGTTCATGCTGACTTAATTCACTGAGTGAAATCCTTTAGTTGTGCTTATTAGAAACTAGATAACTGTAAAATATTTCAACAAATATATTTTAATAACTGTATGTTTAGTTAGGATGCTCTGACAAAGTTTAAAATGGTAAAGTCTAAATACATTCCTTCTCGTGAATGAAGGCCTAGAACAACTGTGCTAAACTCATTTTGAAAAAATCATGGCTTGAGAATTTATGAAAATTAGACCACATTACATCAAGACAACCACATTTAAGCCCAAATACACCAAAACAAATGCCTAATACATCTGAGTTTAGTATTTCATCAATTCCAGCATTGTTAAAAGGTCATATATATCTTTCTCAACATGCCAAGTCTATAGAAAGCAACATTCATCCTGAAAAGGTCTTACACATGAATAACAAAAAAATACTTAAAATTATGGATTTGTGCCACAACAAGAGGATCATGGGTGCATTTTATGTAAAGTAACTGGCGCTGAACACCATCAACAAACAAACAAACAAAACCCAAATCACTCAGCATCTGGCCTACTTAAAACTGCAAAGCTGACGAAAAACATCTACTAAAAATAGTAGCGCCACTACGGACTTATAAATAGAAATGAATCTTCTCATAATGTTGAATTCACTAACAATACCCCAAAACACTGCACAAAATGACAATTTTCATAGCAATTAATATTCAACACAATATATATAATACATAGATATTATATAATCCAAGACGTCAAATTTGCACAGTCAAAAGTATTGACAACGTGGTGCAAAAACACAGTGATGGTCTTATGCCTTTAAGCGGACTAATACAATTAAAAACCAAACAACCTCTCCAAACAAGTTTAGTATTTGTGGTGACTATTTCCCAGGTTAAAGTCAACCACTGTGTCTGCTGCCACCTGACCACAGTGAATTGGGAGCTGCTGAATGTTAGCGCTCCATCAATGAGTAACTTGAGCTGCTGCTGGGGCCCGAAGGCTGCGGCTTTAACCCGCTCTCTCTGCAGACGCACCAGCGTCACCCTCGACACGGATTACAAACGCTGCTCTTCACCACTGTATGACCCACTTTAAATTCGGATGCCGAACGCAGGCAGTGCCCCTCCGAACCTGCCTAAATTCAGCCCAACGCCAGAATTAACCCTCAGCACAGCATTTTCCCGCGATGCAAGCCGGGGGGTCGCAGGGCCCGGTTCGCTCACAGCGTTACCAGCAGGACAAACAGGTCGCCGTACCTCCCTGAGGATGGAATTGCTGGGCTGGAATCGCAAGGAGAGGGGGAAAGCAAACCTGCTCCGGGTCCGCCGGGAGGAGAGGCGCTAGGCATGCGGGAGAGGCGGCCCTGCCCGCAGAGCATCCCCGAGCACCGCACGCACCCCCTTCCCGGAGAGGGATCCCCTTCCCAGAAAGGGACCCCCGCCCCGCTCAGCCCGCCTCCCGGCACGTGATCGCCTTCCTCCTCCTTCCTCCTCTTCCTCTTCCTCTCCCTGCCCCCCCTCGCCCCAGCAGGGCAGCGGGCTTCGAACCGAGGGGGACAAACCCGCGCCCTCCCCGGAGAAAGCGGCGGCTCCGACACCGGAGGAACTGGGGAAAAGGGAGGGAAGGGAAAGGAAGGGAGGGAGGGCCGAGCCGGGCCGCACCGGCGGCCCCGCCGCCCCTCTGCCAGCAGCACGCCCCGCATCCCTCCCGACCGTTCCCCGCCGCGTTCCCCTCTGCCCCCGCTCCGGGCGAGGGGGCAGCGAGCTCACCCAGCGCGCCGCTCCGGCCCGCAGAGACGGCCCCGCCGCACCGGGCAGCGCCGCAGGCCGCGGGGACGGGCGGGGCGGGGCCCGGCGGCAGGGGCGGGCTCGGCCCGGCCCGGCCCGGCCTCCCGCTCCCTCACGGAGCGCGGATGCGGCGGGACCGGCGGCACTGGCTCGCCCCCGGTGCGAGGGCTCGGGGAGAGGCGGCAAGCGGGGCAGAGCTCCGGCGGAGGCAGCGGGAGAGGCCCGTAGATAAGGCTCTTATCTTTGAGCGTCAACACCTCCAAGTTGTAGTGCAGCCGTCGGGACGAGCAGAGGGACCGGTTAGTCGTCATTTGCCCTGCTTCCACTTGTGTCTTGTCATAGCACAGTCCTTATCTTTGCGGGGATTAGCACCAGAAAATGACAGAATTGCAGAGTTGGAAGGGACCCTCAAGGACCATCGAGTCCCAATTCCCAATCCCAATTCCCTGCACAGGACACCCCTGTAACAAGAGTCACACAATGTGCTCAAGAGCATTGTCCAAATGTTTCTTGAGCCCTGTGTCAGGCTTGGTGCTGTGACCGCTTCCCTGGAAAGCCTGTTCCAGTGCCCAAATCCCACACTGGATAAAGAACCTTTTTCTTATATCCAACCAAAACCGTCTGACAGCTTTAGGTCATTCTCTTGGGTCTTGCCACTGGTCACCTCAGAGAAGGGATCTAGGCATGATTGCTGTTACTGTGAAAATACAACAGAAAATCAATCACCCAGCTGCTGTAGGAAACCATCCATTCCTTTGGGAAGCACGGTCTCCAACCTTATTGAAGCCCAGGGCTTGTCAAATGCTTACATATGTCATAAGGTTTGTCTGTAGTTCAGTGCTGCAGGCTAGATCCACCTCTTTTAACAAGAAATGGGTGTAGTAGGGAAACAAAGGAAGAAAGGTGAAAATAGAGGTCCAGGAAATCTCAAGATAAAGGTCACTTGCTCTACCCTGCCTTGCCCACTCCACTTCAGCCCAGCGTCTTCAGGGATATCCGTGCAGAATAGCTGCAGCGAGGTGATGCTGGGCTATTCAAACTGGAATTAGAACACTGCTGGAAACAAAGTACTCTAAGAATTCATTATTTAAAAAGACATGATGGTAAATGATAGCTGAGGTGAATTGCTTAATCTTTGTCCCACAAACCCAGAACTCATAATAAATAATAATAAAATAATAAATAAAATAATAAATAAATAAATAATAAAATGTCCTCTTCAGTATTACCTCTGATTAATGGGAAGAGGAATTTCTGGAGGTGTGAGGAACACCTTGCAAGATGCAACATCCTTTTCTTTTGTCTAATCATTTTTTATTAATCTGACTTTGTAAATACAATATTTGTAAATACTTGGTAAATACAATCTATCTAAATAAATACTTTATGCAATTTTATGCTTTTTACTCATGTTGGTTTATTTTGATTATCTATGTTTGGTTTCTTTTCTTGTGCTTTTTGCAGTTTTTGTACTAAAGATCACCTCAGGCTTTCAGGTAGGTAACTGTTTTTACTTATTACTGTTGTTTGTCATGCAAGTACAAAGAGAAAGACTTGGATCTCAGTCGGCAGTCTGTGTTTGAATTACCTGTCACCAAATAGGTTTATACAATATGCTTAACACATTGCAAAAAGGCAGCAATCCTCTGCCACAGCATGTTTTGAAATAAACATAGCTTGGAATAAAATGTGGTTGAAATTTAGCTGAACAGATTAGGAGTATAATTTGTGATAACACATGAACAGCCACTGTTATTGAGGCCTCATCTGTAGTTGAAATTATATGAAAAGATAAGTGTTATGTCTTACAAATATAGCCAGTAAATAGAGGCTAGATTTCTGAAAACTAAAGCCTGTGCAGGTTGTGTGTAACCACTAACATCATGAGGAAAGCAAAACCCTCAGTACTCCTTCATATTCCTGACTGAATGACTTGTTACAATCCAATTTAAAAAATATTGTATATTTGATAGCTATAACTAACTGAGGCTCAGATCTCAATAAAATGCGGCTATCAGATCTGATAGCCATACATGCTCACAGAACCAGCCAGCTTGCTGGTTAGTAGGGAAAGAGAGATCTGACTGCAAGAAAAGGCAATTAGATTGTAGCTCTTCCATTTTGGAGTTATGCTACAATAGACACAGGATTAGAGGAGCAAAAAAATCCCCAAACCTAATTTCCTTAAACCCTAGGTGTTAAAGAAATTTTTCCCACTGGGTTCTCATCTCCATTAGATAGACTTATTGGCACCAATCAATTATGATACCTGATAGCTCCAGCCAAGTGCCTGATAGGAGGGACCGTGGAAAAAGAAATCCCTGAGCAAATACACCCTTACAATGTAATCTCTCCATCCATCATGTGACAGTCTGGAGCAGCAGCTGTATTGGGGCTGTGGTATTGTTACCCTTTGTTTTTTTTAACTGAGTGATTGCTCTGTGATCATTTTTATATCCCCTTAGGTTGGTTTCAGTGGGGGTTTCAGCCAGTTTTGTAGTCTATGTTGTAATAGTGTTGTTACAGTTCATGTGCCACAATTTAGAGGCTGTCCACTCTGGAAAAGGAACCATCAGCTTTGAGGGAAAGGCATGACAAAACTATGGAAGGGAGGGGGAAAAGGGATCCTGGGTAAAATCTAGCAGAGAGGAGAAATATCTGTCTTCAGATAAAGAACTAATATTTTAAGACCTGTCAGATTAATGCCTCCTCTGCCTCCTTCTGGGTGGCCTATCTCCTCTCCTCTGCTAGCTTTGTCAAAATACTGTCTTAAAGAATCTCACTGGGGAGAAAAAAAAGTGTTCTGCTTTTGCTGTTCTACAGGGTGTATGGAGGGGATCCTGATGGGTTAAGAATTGTTTCAGTTCCTACTGCAACGGCATCACATCTTGCTTTAATCAAGGGAATTCAAGTAGGGTTTGCTGAGAGGGCTTTATTAAGCTGTACTAAACCCAGTCAGTAATTAAAGTGCTTAGCACAGTATGCTAAGGCTATGTTTTCTAATCTACTGAGAACGTTGGGAGTCAAAATAGATCATTGTATATCACACAGAGTATTATTGCTAGGTGCCCTAATTTCAGATCATACTAGTGAGCTAAACAACAACTTAATTTTGGGAGCTGATAATCTTCTGCTTTTGGATAGGGAATGGAGAGATTTAGGGATTTACATTCAGTAACCACTCAGGACATGACTTCAGACAGATTAAATTATGTAGAAGTTGGCTTTGAAAGTCCTTCTGAAGAAATTTGCACAGGTAATCTTGTGTTTGTAATGCTGTCCAAAGAGAGGACATTTAGTGGTGCAGACTTGAAAAAAATGAGCTGAGCATGGACTAATGGACTGCATTTTCCAGATTGTGTAGAGGTATTTTCCTAACTGTCAGTGGATCTGAATACAGGGAAGGACTGACAAGGTTAGGTCATGGAAAGAAGGACTCTGAAGTTTCTTCAATATTGCTGTCATGGTTTAGGTCCAGTTGGCAACTATTTACCACACAGCTGCTTCTTCACTAGACCCTCCAAACCAGTGGGATGGAGAGAACTTTTACATTGAAAAATGTAAAACCCATAGGCTGAGACAAGGACAGTTTAATAATAGGAAAAAGGAAAAGGATAAATAAAAAACTAGAGAAAAAACTGATGCTCAATTCAATTGCTCACCACCTGCTGACCAATGCCCAGCCCATCATCAAGCAGAAATTGGCAGCTCCCAGCCAATTCCCCTGAGTTTAAATATGGAATATCCCTTTGGCTAGTTCAAGTAATCTGTTCTGGCCATGCTTCCCCCCTTAGCTTCTTGTGCACCTAAGATAATGAGAAGTCCTTTACTCAGGGTGAGCACTGCTTGGCAACAACCAAAACATCAGCCTGTTGTCAACATTATTCTCATACTGAATCCAAACCATAGCTACTAAGAAATAATTAACTCTATCCCAGCCAAAACCAACACAACTGTTTTCCTAACAGAGGCATATCTCTCTGTCCTGATGTTTGAATGTGAGCAACTGAGTTTCATGTGCAGGTAATGGAGTGCCTGCTCCACCTTCTAAAGGAGTGGAGCAGGTTGTGCCTAGGTTTCGGACAACATTCCCCTTAAATTGTTACCTTGGACTCTGTTCACGTGTGCCTATTACAGGGCATTAAGGAAAGACTGCCTGTAATCTTCTGGAGCAAGAAAAATGGAAAGAGAAGTACAGTAACAGTACTCATAGTTGACATCCTAAAGCCTTTGTCATTTGGTTTTCCTCTGCTTATATTTAAGTTAGTATTTTTCAGTCTTTAGCTCTGTTGCCTCTGTAAAAATGGGTGTCAATAATAGGTTCTTTGGCAGAATAAGTAGCTAGCAACCAGCACAGGTTAATATTTTGGTGTTGTTCTGAATGTTCTTATTCTCAGGTTTATATTCTTTCTTTCTGGAGAAAGACCATCAGGGTTCATTTTGAAGATGAGGCTGAAGGAAATGTAATTTCTTATTCAAAAATGCTATTGATAGATAATAAGTAAAATCTTATAAAGCCACATGATGTAAATTACTTTCTAAAGACTCCTCAGCCTCCTCCTGTGGCAGGAGTAGGGGAACAGGGATGTCAAATGGAGTCAAATGTGCCGGAGAGCTTATTAATGCTGTTCTTTGGGAAGAGGATGTGTCAGTGTGCAATACATGTGGAGGAGAGTTTTGGAATGAGCAAGAAGGCTTTCCTGTCACTTGGCTTTTCCAGCAGATGAGTTGTGATACAGAGCTTCTTAAACTGTGCTAGTGCTGAAATGCAGGTGGTTGTTTCAGTGTGATCCCTTACCCAGGCAGTGAGGAGGTCTAAGGGCAGAGTGTCTCACTCGAGGCTGGTCACAGGTCTCTGATGTTCATGCTGGCCTTAGGACATCAGCTAATTGTTCTCGCAGCAGCTGCTGCTCTAAGGTGAAGTGTGGGCACTACAACAGTTATCTCTAGCATGAGTCATTGCATCAAGTAGCTGGATGTAAGGTGAGCCACTTTCTGATGCAAGTGTCTCAAGTGTTTCTTCCTGTCCTTTCATGCTGTGGTAAACAGTGGAAATGAGTATGTTGGTTCCTGCAACAGAACATACACACACATTCCAGTAGTTACAGCAGTGCCTAAAGATAGACACTAAGATGTGCAAAGTCATTACACCTCCAGGTCCCCTCTGAAATCAAAGGAACTTCTTAAATACATGTCAGGATGTGATGGAGGTTCATGTTCCTGTGCATGAGTGGTTCTCAAACCTCAAACTGCAAAACCAATGCCCAAAGACATCCCAGGCTAGCTGAGCTAATACCTCAGCTTCTCTAGTTCATCAGCTCTTAATGTCTACCTCTCCTACAAGAGGAGTGAAGTAGGTTGCACTGCAGGTGATCAGATTGCTTCCCAAATAGATAATATGGATAGGATGTGATTAAGTATTTCAGCAATAGAACAGGAAGAAAAGAAATCACTTGACTAAGAAATTACAAGGCAAGTATACAATTAGGATTGTCACATAACTTGGCTGCCCCACTCCAGTGTTAAAGCTGTTGGTAATTCCTTCTTCCATGACATGGTTCGGTTTAAGCAAATGAACCCCCTGTGCAGGAAATTTAAGCTCACCCTGCAGCAAGAAAATGACAAAGTAAAACCAGCAGCCAAGCTCCAAACATTTGTCAGTTATAGAAATAAAACATATTCTTTTTAGAGTTTTTTTTTTTCCCAGATAATGTAAAGTTAGTGCAAGCAGTAATTGCTGTTTAATATTCACTGCAGCAGCTGAACAGCTCTGTTCAGCATATTTCATAACAACCATAGTAACCATATTAACAGGCTGACGTGCTGCTTTTGAAGGCATTATTTTTGTTCCATGAAATTAGCTAACTCCCTCCTACACGTATTTTATCAAATGATAAAATTCTCCAAATTTCTCACAGGCACATGAATCATTATTTTATGATCCTATGCTATAAAGAAAACTTCTCCTTCCCTGGAAAAGAAACAGTCCAAAAATCCTTCTGTCTCTGATGTTAATGGGAACTTTATTAGACTGTAACCCACAGCAGTTCACTAGTCAGCTCAGTGACAGAAATGTTCTTCTCTGAGCTCTTGCCTGTCATCAACACAAGACAAATTCTATCTTAAAGATAAGAGCTTATTCACTTGGGAAGAAGAAAGAAATGCTTGTACTTTACTTTTAAACAAAAGACCATTTTGAATTTCTGTTGGCTTTTGGAAAGTGCTTTGAGCACACAGAATGCTTCTGGGCCATTTATGAGCCAACTTCTTACTTTTTGGCCATTCACACTCACATTTATCTCTCTGCAAACTCTCTCACTTTTCCACATCTATTGCCTTATCTTTCTAATGAATATTATTATTTTTGATTAATTTCCCCTCATCAAGTCCTCTCTGTTCCCTCTACAGATGACCTGTCTGACATTAGAAAAAATTGACCTTTTCAGATTGTGCTTTTTTTTTTGTTTCATGACAAGTTCCTCTCTCTGAGGAAAAGTGCTTTCACTCACAGATTGTGAGTTTAATGAAAATAAAAAATAAGGAATTTCAAACATTCAGTGATGGTTTTTACAGTTTATTTATGCTAGAAACTGATGATAAATCCTCTACCTGTAGCTAAAACTCTTTCCTGAAAAACCTCTATTTGCAATCCTTATATACACCAATAATTGCCCCATTTTTAGCTATATTTTTGTGCATAAACTACTCTAAATGCTTTATTTTCTTTCATCTGTTTTTATGTATTTCTGTGTTTAACTGTCCATGGTTTCCACCTAAACAAATGTCTTCGTGCATGGAAATATATCTACTAATGTTAACTTTAGAAATATGTTTATATGCTTGTAAGACCAAAAAAACATCTGGTAGTTTCATGAAGCTTTAAAAGGGAGACCTTATTTTTGCCATTCATGTGACAGGATCTATTGAAACTAACATGTTTAAGTGAAAAATGAGAAGTAAAAAGTAGGAAAAGGAAAAAAAAAAACCCTAACACTCTTGAGTAGAGATTTTAAGTGTGACCCTTTGTTATATTTTATTCTGCTAGAAGAGATAATATGTCTAGATTATTGTAAGCAAGACATTCTCACCAAACTGGGCTTTACCCAGGGTGTATTTATAATGCTCATTCTGCAAAGCCTGAGACAGCAGACTGACAAAGTATTGTCGTAACCTTCAATAAACAGATTTGCAGTTATGGTATTACCAGTACAACTATCATCACCTCAGTAGAGAGTCAATGCCTCTCAGATTTTAGATTTATGTGGTTAATGATGCAGTACTAACAAAACCCCAACTGTTTCATGGATAAATTGCATATATGCAAAGTTCTCAGCCTCCAGTGATGTCCAGAAACATTTTCTGAACATAAACATACTGAAAGAAGGAAATAAGGTGTAAAGCAGTGTCAGGTATAGAAAGGATGAAAATTCTGACATGTTGCTTCTACCAAAAGTATGACTTTGAAGGGTGTGTTGGCACTAGACATTCAAAACCATTTAAAGTGGTGCTGAAGTATCTGCCTTCCATTCTTTTCATCTTCAACTGCTTTAGAATGAGTAGCCCTTGTTTCCTCTCCCCTTTTCTCCTCCTCTCCGTTTTGCTTTAAAGATGACCTAACAGGAACACCACTAGTATAAAATACATTGTTCCTGTCTGAATGATAAATGTTTTTTCTGAAAAAAAACATGGATGGGAAATTCTGAGTGGATGAAAAAAATATTAAATCAAGCAAATAAAAAATGAGACTAAGAGAATTATGCAAGTGGCAAGAAAACTGAAAATTTGAAATCACTAAAAACCATGTCCTCTATTTTTAGGTTTTTTTTCCATGCTTCAGCACATGGTCACATAGATTAGTATCAGATTTTAAAATATCTACAGGACTTCCTGCTAAAACAATATGCAGAAAACCATCAGAATAAACTGCAAAACACATCTTTTGATTTTCTGTAATCAAATTTTTGGACGGTTGTATATTCTGTTCTTTAAACTCACTCCTATCTAAAAGATGTCATGTAGCCTTCCACCTCTGTTATTGTTTCTACAATGGCATTTTCTTGTGCAATTCCCATGCAGTTTGTTTTTTAAAATAATATACATGGATGTCTGTAGCCATGATATTTTCTGAAAAATCCTTTCCTTAGGATTTTTTCTCCTGAGAAGCTGAGAGGCCTCAGGAGCAAAATGTAAACAATGGATATCTGCTGCTGTGGAATGCAACAGGTGGGTCTGTGATTGGTCTCATGCGGTTGTTTCTAATTAATGGCCAATACAGTCAGCTGGCTCAAACTCTCTGTCTGAGACACAAGCCTTTGTTATTGATTCCTTCTTTTTCTATTCTTAGCTAGCCTTCTGATGAAATCCTTCCTTCTATTCTTTTAGTATAGTTTTAATATAATATATATCATAAAATAATAAATCAAGCCTTCTGAAACATGGAGTCAGATCCTTGTCTCTTCCCTCATCCTCAGACCCCTGTGAACACTGTCACAGACTTCATTGATATATCAGATGCATCACTTGCATCTTTTTATGTGACCCACTCCAAAACGAGATGCTCCTTTTGGAGCTACCGTTCAGGACCTGGTACAGCACAAATTTTTTCAGATTAGTTCCTTGCAAAGCCCTTTCTGCCTTGAGTGGGATATAAAGCACATAAGCTGGTTTTGGCTGGGATAGAGTTAATTTTCTTAGTGACTGGTGCAGCGCTGCGGTTTGGATTCAGCGTGAGAACAACGTTGATAGCACGCTGATGTTTTAGGTGTTGCTGAGCTGAGCTTACGCTGAGCCAAGGATTTCTCGGCTCTGCCAGGAGCAGGTGCAGGAGGAGCTGGGAGGGAGCAGGACCAAAGGGACATTCCACAGCACACAGCGTCATGCCCGGGAGCCTGATGAGGCGCAGATCAGGCTTGCAGGCGCTCCGCCTCTCCCGGGAAAGGCTCGGGAAGGCCGCGGGCCGGGCAGCCAGCCCCCTCTCCTGGGCAGCCCGGCGTGCTGCACGTCCCGCTCCCGCATCCCGGGAGGCTGGGATGGATTTGGGCCAGCGGCGGAGTCTGCGCTGCCCCGGAGCATCCTCGCCGTACGCGGAGACACGCAGCACTGTACCAGTTACTAAGATGAAAATAGACTCTATCCTAGCCAAAACCAGGCTATATGCTTTATAAGCACATATAATGCAAGAAAAAGGTATCCTGGAAAGGATGAAAGTCGGAAATTAATTTATGCAGAAGCTGGATGTTGGAGGTGAGATGACGGTGTATAAGAACAGCACGTGCAGACATAGCAAGGATGAAAGGATGAAGGTCAGATGAAAGGATGAAAGGATGAAAAGTCAGAAGTTCATTTATGCAGAAGCTGGGTGCTGGAGGTGAGATGTGTAAGAACAGCATGTGCAGAAAAAAGGCCTTCAGATGTGTGACATACCTTGCCAGCGTTTGTTGGGTTGCCATCCCAGATGAAGCGCTGCACCATTCTTGTTCTTGGAGTTTGGTATAGCAATCCTGACACATTGAGCTATAAAGAGAAGGAAAAATGAAAATTTAAAAAATATTGTCTGACCCACAACAGCCGTATTTGAGCAAAAACTTCTTGTAGAGGCTTTAAAAAAAGAACAGAAAATATTATTTCCAGGTTTTTGTCCAGGAAATAATACACTGAAAGGGAAACTTCCAGTGTTATGCAGCCATCTTTTTGTTAGAGGAGGCATTTTCATCATTTGTGTCACAGTGAACTGCAATTTTCAGAAAAGAGGGCTGTATGGAATAGGTCAAATTCACATGCATTACAGATATTAAAGAATTCTTAAGTTAGTGAAAACACATTGAATTTCACAATAATTTGTACCCATGTAGATTAATTTGGATAAATAAATTAACTAAACAGTAATTGAGAGCATAATATTTCTTCACATATGTATTAGAGAAAGATGCTTTGTATGTAATAGTCGAGACCACATTTTATTCCCTTTTATGTTAAGGTTACATTCCACTGTATTTTATTTGTAATTAATAGTTGTGCAATTTTAAAATCATAGTGATTCTCATAGTGGTGTATTTTGTATAATCTTTTACTGGCACATATTGATAGTAACTCAAGTGAGAGAACACTATTTATATAGCCACTACATAGATAAAAGAATGCAAATGAAAGAAGTAACAAAATCATCAGCTTCAAAAATCTAACCTTAGCTTTACATAATGAAGCTTTTCTATAGCTTTAGAAAATCTTCATAATACTTTTTAGCTAAGAATTCTTTAACCTGATGAATGAAATTCCTAGAAGAAACTACTTTCACTTTAAAGAGACTGTAAACATAAAGTGTTGACAGCTTGAGATGCATTATGTTAAAGCTAATTATTTCAGTTGCAAAGTCATGTGCTTGGTAGAGCTACCTAAAAAGGAAGAGAGGCTGCTCTTCTGTGCTGTGTTGAACTCTTCTCTGTACTAGAGAAATTGGGAAGGAAATGCTTGTTTTTCTCAGTCTGTTATGGAAACGTAAAACTGTCCTCATTAAAGTGGAAAATCCCATCCATTAGGTAAAGAGCATAGAGCAGTGTAGGCAGCTGTGGGCTGCAACCTTGGTCATTGATTTTGGGAGCTGGATTTGATTTTTGAAGTGTGTTTTGACTGGTAGTAAATTCAGGAAACACAGCTGATTCCCTTTCTAGCACACAGGAGAAACTCTTGAATTGTCATCTCACAGTGTTGAGCCCACAAACTGGATCTCTTTTGGGGGGGACAGGCTTTCATTTTGCACTTGTACCTTATTAATGATTGGAGCAGTTGCTTGGGTGGTGGCTTCATTCACAACAGCCTCTTTTGCTCAGGAACACCTCATCAAACTTCTCTGGAAACCCTCCTGTCTTGGGCAGGGTTACATCCTGCCACACACCTGTAGGCCAGGGAAGGTGTGATGGGCACGGCACTCACAGAGAAAGGGCTGGTGGAAAAGATCTCTTCATCCTGGGTTCAGTGACTTCTTTCCTCTTGTTTACATTAGGATCATGCTGCAATTATGCATTTCCCAAGTGTGTTCACATTTACTTCATTGCTGGGAATTACTGTCTTGTTCTCTTTCTGTGATTGTCCTTGAGGAGAAGAAACATGTGGGCAATTAATGGGTGGTTATTCAGCTCCAAGCTGGCACCTGTCACTGCACAATGGCTTTGACAACCTAAACCTTTCCCCCACCAGGCAGCAGCTCTGCCAAAAGTTGGGCTCTGACCACATGTGGCAGCAGATGCTGCCTGTAAGGGTGGTGGGCACCTGGGTGCATTACTACCAAGGCTAAAGTGTACTGCAGATGCATTAGCTGGTGAAGACGTGCAGAAGGTCATCCATCCTTGGCTCATTTCAGATCCTGGGAAGATTTGGAAAACATCTTCTCCTCTGTTTTTTAGTCACTGTGTTGGCAGAAAACATTCCTAGGACCTTCTTCAAAGATACAGGATTTAAAAACCACTATGCTGAGCTGCTTAAGATGAAGACAAAGTTACTTGTGTTTGAGGGTGCTACCTAGATTTTAGGAGAGCTGGAATAGGGACTCTCAGGGTGGATTTTCCTTGGAGCAATAATTTAACAGGTGAGGCATTAGTTGAAGAGAAGAATACTTAGCAGTCTCTTGTGCCAAATAAAAAGAATAAATTTGAAAGCTACATATGAAGACTGAAAAGTTAATAGGCCACACTTTATGCAGCTTCTTGGACAGAGACCAAGAAGCAGGGGCAGAAAGACAGTTAAAGGTGATTAATGCAAAAAGGGGTTTAGACGAATAGATTACAGGTCCATATATGCATAGAAAATAAGTAATACTTAGATACTGTCTTTTATTCCCTTTTATGCAGAAGTTCCATTCAGCTGTACTTAGTTCTTAAGAATATTTAAGTATCTTATTGCTTTTTATAGCAAGAATATGTAAGGGTCTATGAATGGAGAGCTGCAGAAATGTGCATACATTTCCTCTGGTAAATGCTTTTGTAAATATCCATAGATGTATTCCCATCAGGAGGTGGTAAAGAGCTCAAATCTGCAGGCAGCAGCAGTAGACCATATTCTGAGCACCACGTTACAGCCTTCAAAGAGATTTCAGCTTCCAAAGGAGAAATTCTCAGACAAAGTTTGTTTTAAAAGTATTAGCTGCCTGACTCTCTATGTAGAAGAACTGGAGCTGATTTGTTTATTTTCTTCCCAGCCCTTGGGATCTAAGCCTAGATGATTTTTTTCTTGTTTTAATTTTTTTTTTTTTTTTTTTTTTTTTTTTTTTTTTTTTTTGGCATGATACAAGGAATGGGTGCAGCTCTGCTCTGGTTAAAACTACTGTTTGCCCTTAGAAAGAGATTTCAGATTAATTGAACAGTAACAAACACTACAACGTGAGTGTATCAGAGCCAAAGTAAGCTTACTTAATGTTCCTTAAACCTAAGTCATAAATGTAACCCAAACCTTTCCTCTTCTTATTTTGAAGACAACTTATGATACATTTAGGGTTAATTAAAGAAACATTTTTATTTCTTGAACTAATGGTGAAGTATGAACCAATTCCCTTCTATTTTTAATTACATTAGTTAATCCTGAAAATCAGTGAGAACAGCTCTCCTGGCATGGACATGGCAGTGCTGTTTTTTGAAGGAGAACCAGACTGCCTCAGGTGTGTCAATTATTCTGATATAAGAATGAAAGCATCACAGCAGTGCAGTAAATTTGCTATCTGGGCCCTAAATTCACAAGGCTAACAGATGCAGCTGAGGTACTGTTTAAGGATGGCAAGGCTGCCAGAAATACAAACAATAAAGCAACAAAACAGTAGAGAAAAAATGATAGTATGGGTAATTGGAAATGTATCAGCAACTTTTCTATTTAGTAGGTACCTTAGTAAAGAGGAGTTCAGCTTAGCATGTTTCATCAGACTGGCACCATACAGATAGATAATCAGGAAAGAAAATTTTGAAAGAGATGGGCACGCCATAAAATGAGGTTCTATTGAATTATGGCAGTGTTTTTGTAGGCTCTTCTGCTTGAGGAAAAAAACCCCAAAACAGTAAGAACTTGAAAATGTTTTTTATTGTTTGAAATCCTGTATATTGGGCACTAGGAAAGAGTTACGGTAAGCCTGAACTTTTCACATCTCATTCACAAGTGATGGGACAGGATAGAAAGCTAATATTTCACTTGTGGCTTGGTTCTACTCTATTGTGTTTTATTATAATTACCCTGGTTTGAGGGTGAAATTACTGATGAAGTGGTGCATGATTCCCATGTCAACATAAAACCTCTACAAACAAGGATTTGGTTGCTAGAATACACACATCACAACATACCATCCTATCATTTACATCTGACAAGACATATCCAGTATTTTGGTTGGCCATCAAGTAAAAAAGAATAGCCAAGTTTCCAATAACTTCACTTTCCAAAGTTTAAATGAGACTTCAAAAGCTGTAGAAATGCAATACAGGATTAAGAAGGCCTATACATACAATATCAAATCTTTCAAAAAGGAAGAACTGTGAGTTCAATTGCTTATTATACGGACTGACTTAGTTTCTGGAAATTGCTTGGGATTTGTTATGAAGACTTTAAAAATCTTTTCCATCTGTTCTTTCTCTGGGTTATTTTAGAGCAAATTTAGAGAACTACATCCACAGTATACCATGGCCACAATACATCATTAATATTTGGAATAGGCATTTTTACTATAAAGCTATGTTTAAAGTCACAGGAACATTGATTTCCCTAAATAGGCATCCAAAATAATGCTAGGACTCAAGAGTGACTGAAGAATCACATGGATAATCCTGGCTAAATAATAGTCTGAAGAAAGAAACATTCACTTGGTCAATAGTTACAGAAGGCTGAACATTGTCTTCCATTTCAATGCAGATCTCAATCCTGGGAAAGGACTGAGTTTTTCTTCACAGAGACATACTTGAGCAAAACAGGATCCCATCCACGGAAATACCCATCCTGCGAAAACTGATCATCTATCCCGCAAAAATTAGGAGGCTGCACATCCTGTGGTAAGAACAGGATAGTTATTACAGGTAGTTATTAGCTAGCCAAGATGCTGACACTATGCAAAACACTCTCACTACAGTAAGTCAGATTAGTTAAGTAGGGCTGTGGATTAGTTAAGTACATGTTTTCCTCATGCTGACTTGATTACCCAAGAAATCAGGGACACCAGACCTTTCCTTAAGCTTCTTTTCAGGGTAGAAATGCAATAGAGGTGGGATGTCAAGAGACTACCTGCATTCCCTCAATAAATGTCCAGAGTAGAGTGACAGGTTGGCAGAAATCTTTCTTAGTTCATGGAGAATGAACTTTACTCCACCTGTCTGGAGTACTTCTAAAAGCAAAGTGACAAAAAAAAATAATGTAATGTGTGGGATCTTGAAAAAAATGTAACACATTCTAGTCTACTAGGTTTGTCTAGTCAAATTAGATTTGTTTTTACAAGGATATGTATACAAGGAAAGTGTTGTATTCCCTGGCTCCTGATCTTAGGCCCAAGACCATCATCTTCAAGCTATGGTGTATAGCTGCTCAGTTCCATGACAAACTTGCTCAGCCTCAGCTTCTTCTTGTCCTCTGTCATCTCCAAATATAGCGTAGAAGCAAATTGTTATTTTTCTTTTTAGACACCAGATGCAGATCCAGGCACGCAGCCAACTTCATGTATTCTTGAACAGAAATAATAAGAGAGACTTTCTGGGAAGAGTAAGTGCCGAGTCCAAAGGGCAGATGTGCTTCCAGCTCCACTTATGTTATACTCACACAAGCCTCAGCACAGACTAAAAAACTTGAAAAAAGATAGAAGTGGACTGTAAGATTAAGGTTGTTGGACTATTAGCAGAGAGAAGCAAATGGTTATCAATACACTATTTTCCAAATAAATGTCAATACCATCATCTTTAGCCAGTCATGCTTATCACAACATTAAGAGCATCATCATGTAAAGTGGAGGGTGACATCTTCCCCAGGAGGAGCATCCAGGCCCAGCAAAAGGCCCTTGGGCTGCTGAGTTCACTCCACCCCACTGCATGGTGAATAAATAGCAGACATGGAGGGGAGGGAATGAAGAGCTTTATTTGCTCATGTGTGGGCTGTTAGGAAAAGTAGACATCTTTCTCTGTAAGAGGAGCCCCATGGGACAGATGAGAACGAGACACTGCTGTTACAAGTCTCTCTGAAGAAATGAAGTGCTTAAAGTGTTGTTAATAAATTCCTGCTGGTTTGAACTGCTTATTGCTGAAAAGTGATAAAACTGCCCTCACTGAAGAATGTAGCAATCAAAATAAGGCCTTTCATCTTTTTGTGCCAGCCTGGAACTTGCTAGTGGAATTTCCTAATGCATTTCCCAATCATCATTTATTTGTCCTTCTGTCACATGCATCAGGGTGGTTGTTAGAATTTAGGGACACGGAGATATCTGTGGGTGCTGAAGGGGTCGAAACAGATGTTTCTTGCTGTGACTGTGACTGCTAAAAGAGAAATGTCTAGAACAGAAGTCAAGAAAACAAATTTCATCTACAAAACTCTATCACTGAGAGTTCTCAGTTTTGTCTGTTGCCAAAACTGGAGTTGTGCTCCAGTCTAAGTCTGGATGAGAGGGGGGACAAACAAAGAACATGAATCTGCAAATGAATAAATTGGTGACCAGGTGGTGGTGGAGTACTGGGTAACAATGGGATAGTGACCATGTCTGCATGGTCAGTGACAGGCTGAGAAGGCAGCGGGTACTGCAGTCACGTGAGGGTTTGGTGGGCACCACTATTGTTAGTAGTAATTATTAGAGAGGTGCAGAGGTAAAAAAGTCCCTGTTTGTCAGCAGAACTTGTTTTGATAATGATTTGAAAAAGATTTTTGTTCCCTACAGTGCTGACCCCTCTCACTACATCAAAAGGTTTAGTTCTGAGGTTCTCCTGTCCCACATGTTTGCCAGCACTTTACTGTCTGATTTATTCAGTTGGGCCTGAGAAGAGAAATGTGAATGGAGAACCACAAGGAAATATAATTTGTGATATAATCTATGAATTCACTTAGGAGGAAGAGAAATACTGATCAGTTTTGATGCACACAATTCAAATGACCAGAAGAGAACCCAATAACAACATATAGACCCTTGCATCCTGCAGCATTGTTGTGTTGTATTCTAGAAGTAAATGGAGTATGACTAGTGAGACAATTGGCATGACCCCCATAAAAAAAAAAAAAAAAAGTAGTGACATTTGGGGAAGTCAACTAGACTAGGCTGTTCAAACTTGTTGCAGCTTGGCTTCTACCGTGACATGATCTCCATGGTCACAAACTTACATCTTGAAGGATCCTGAACCAAAGATTAATACCATCATTGCAACAACTCTCATAAAGCAAGATGTTTGGGGTTTTTTCCATCCTGGAAGACCTACTGACACACACAGCTGAACCAACCTGACAAAAAAGCACAAACCCATGAGCAGTGCATATTCCACATTAGATGTACTCCAAGTGATTAGGGTAACACCAAATGCAGTACTTGCTTTGATTTTGTATCATGAGCACTGGGCAAGCATATTTGGCAGGGTCTGTTGCTGTATTTGAGCTTGGATAGAATTGTGATGAATTATTAAATTAACTGAAGAGGCACTTGTCAGATTATTTGCTATTCCTCACTTCCAAAGCTTTGGCTGATGTATTGAACTCCTGATAAATATTTTATGTGCAGATCAGTGAATGTGGGGAAGGTCTAGTCAGTCTGGAGTGGTTTTATGTTCACAAACATGGTTAAGACATTCTGGGGCTGACCATGCCCTTTGTGGAGCAGACAGCTATGCTCCATGACTCTGCTCTCTCTCTCTCTCTGGGCAGGTTCTTCAGTCACATAGCAAGAGGACAGACCTGCAAGAACAATTTTGTGCCTCCCCAAGTCCTGAGGTCTTCCAAATCTGTCTGAGGTCTGGCAACTCCTGTATGAAAGGATAAAGGGGAAGAACAAGGTTTAGGACTCTAAAAGGAGATTAAGGATGTCAGCATCCATATTTCAGTAGTCAGGGTCAGTAGCATCAGTTGTCCCTGAATGAGGACAATGTTGTACTATTCAGAGGGTTTCAGAGGCCCTCCAGTGATTGATTGAAGTAACCCTATGACCAGTTTTAGGCTCAGTGAGTTTATTTTGACCCTTAAGGTCCAATGTGAGAATGTTTGTTCCTAAGCAACTCAATCAAAGAGTGCCTATGATGAGTACTGAGGAATTAAATCCTCCCAAGTATTTTTCTTGTTACATCTCTGGTGCTGACAAATCTGAATTACTTATCTCTCTCAGCCACTTCTGACTAGACTTTAGAAACACCTCTATTCAGATTTGTCAGTATTTTTATGGCATGCCTGTATTTAGGAAGTTCTCCTGGTACCTATTTGATAAAAGATGATCAAACCATGTAATTTTTTTCCCAGGGTCTCCTGTGCTTCATTCATATGCCTAAATGATTTTTGGCAGAATGCAGGTAGGAGAGATCTGAATTCTGATGTGAAGTTGCACTTTTGTCTCTAAATCCTGCCCAACTGCTGAAGGTTTTAAGCCAGTTCTACAGATGTTGGTTTCTATGCCCTTCCAGGCCAAAGGTGCTGAAGTTGTCCACTGCCTCCACAATTCATTTGCTTTCTTGAATGTCTTACATCTTTGTGGTTTGGGCAAGGAAACTGAGTTTTCCTCTTTGCTCAAGAAACCCTTGGGGTAAGTACTGCTGTCACATCTGAAGTTTGATGGAACACATTTGAGATTTCTCCTAGAGTAAAAGGACTTAATCCATTTTGTATATGAAACTATTTTAAATGCAAATTTGTTCTTTGTCTTTTTTTAAAACACATATGCTACAGAACTCAAATCCTTTCATTCAGAAAAATGTAATGCAAAAATTTATGTAAATATGTGAAAAAGTCAGGGACTATAAATATGGGAAATGGTAGACTGAGAGCAGTAGGGTTTCTCCTCTGGGCTTTTGAATAAGGGTTTTGGCATTATGTATCTGGACAATATGCTTGTAGCTTCCATGAAGTGTAATTAACCAACCACCTCATCTGTAAACTTTAACCCTTTCTAGATTAACTGTGCTTCATCCAATCATTTGCTATGGAGGAAACTAGAACAAAATATCACAGTGTGGACATAGGGTCTTGTTACAATGATTAGGCATAAAATAAATCTATTTGTTTTCCAGTGGTCAAAGTGGGGTTGGAAACTTTATATTGGCTGTGGCCAAAAAATGTTTCTGAGAGGACTTTTGGTCACAAAGGGAGACTATGTACTCACATGGTCGGTATGGCCTATGAATACAGCACAGTGGGCAATAGAAGCTTTCCCCATGCTTATTACAAATTCTCATGCTTAAAATGCATTATTATTTTTCAGTTTCATAAAATTTAATAATTAAATGTAACTGAGGATTTTGAAGCCATTTTTTCTTGTTAAATGGAATACAATAAATTTTAAGTACTTTTGTTCTACAAAAAATCTACACCAGCAATGAAATACAATATTATGTGATAATGTAAAAGGGTTCTTTAACATTACAAAACCAGTAAGAATTATCCTGGTATTTTGTTCAACCTTTTACAACAGAAATTTTTATATAATTATATGCAGAAATAAGAAAAGTGTTAAATGGGTTTATAGATGATACCTGTGCAATTGACTCATTAAAATAAGTGCTATGTTTGACAGACAGCAGCAGCCCAGGCAGCTGCTGCCTTAGTTAGACATAAATCAGTACACCAGACAATTGCTGGGGAATTTTCTGAAATGACTCACTGGGAGAGCAGGGTGTTGAAGGATGAGGTCGGAAGACAGACAGCAGAGTCATCACTAAATTTGAAGCAAAAGGCAGATAAAATCCATGAAATTGCTGGTCTTCAGAAATAATTGTTAACCCAGACTAGAGAATAATTTGTTTTAATTAGAATAAGCAGCTCCATTTTCCCTGGAGTCAGCAACATGAATTGTCAGGCCAGGATTTTAGACCATATTTTGGCATAAACTAAAGGGAGACTTGAAACTCACTCAAGTGAAATTAAAATCCTAAAAAAGGAAAGCATTAATGTTGCTGATTAATTATAATGATTTTTTAAAAATATCTGTATTATATATCTTTATGAGGTACATTCTGTGGACTGGCTATTGGGCTTTGACATCCTTGATCAGCCTTTACTAAGTAAGTGATTGCTCAGACAGAATCCATTAAATTAGACATCAAAGCCAGTGGTGTAACAACACTGCTTTTCTAAAATATTTTAAAAGGGTGTTCAGGACCTTGCTTGGATAGCCTTGTAATCAGTGGCATGATACACAGTGTTTATTTCATGCACTAAACTTGCCATGGTTTATTTGCTTCTGGATGGCACTTTTATTCAAAGTGTTCTCATAATAACAAAACCCTTATAACTTGAGAAAATAAGTACTGTTACTGCAAAGAATCAGGGATAACAAGGAAGAAAGAGATTCAGTTTTGAAGAATACTACCCCTGTTGGGAAAGAAGTTGAAAGAACAGACAAATTCAGATGCCTGTAGCCTGTAACTGTGAGAAGTTGAAAGACCAAACAGCACAATGTATGGATGGACATGGATTTGCTTTCCTTATGATTATCACAGGAACAGCCCATATCAAGTTCTTGGTGCAGAAAATGGAGAGAAAATATTACTGAGATGTATCAATGGAGTGTGCAAGGCTTATCCAGCCTGCACAGAAGGAGATCACTGAAGGTGATGGACTGTGCCAGGCAGTGCTGCTGTACTAGCAGCAGGAAATGAGGGGAGCTGGCACAGAGGAGGGCAGTGATTCCTTTTCCTTGGTGCTCAAGTAGAGCTGGCAGAGCAGATGCTGCTGAGCCAAGCCTTGCCATGAAGACAGAGGACTGTGTTAATGGCAAGCAACATAAACCATGGAAAGGAGCATGAGAAGCAGAACACAAGCCCTTCCAAAGCCACCAGAGAAATGTCAATGAATGTCCCAACAATAATGCTTTGTTGCATGTGCTTACCTCCCTTGGTGACCATTAATCTACCCAGAGACTATTTTTCAGAAAAATGCACCCTGCACCTTATGTCACCCCACACAGTGAAGACTGGTGGTGAAAAACATATGGCTGTAAAATTTTATTTTTTTACCCCTTGGGTACTGTGGTGGGGAAAGAAGTTTGTGACAGGCCATAGAGACCTGCTGTTACTGATCTCTCCTGCACCAAGGTTCCCCACTGGTTGTACTTTTCACCATGAAAGGCCATTTCCTCTGTTGAGCATCCTTGCAGCTGTCTGGCTTGCTTGCCCTGTTTAGTGATTTCCTCTAGTCATGGTGGTTGGGGTGGACCTTGTAGCAGTCAATGTCAGTCAGTGATTTCCTTAAAGAGGGTGCAGTGGCATGTGGGATCCACACAGAGTCCTTGCCACATAAAAACTTAAGGTTTCCTGAAAGGAGTCTTTTCCTTTCTTAAAAAACCCTCTTTGCCCAATGTTTTGCTAATCTATGGTTTTAGCCTCTAATTAGGGTGGCCATTCACTCTGGGCATGTTGTGCACAGTGGATTTGCCTATGGTTTTCCCCACAGGGCAGTAAATACCCGAGTTTTCCTACCTTTAGGAACCCAATGATTTTCAAGTGAAATATCCCAAAATATGGTAACTAGGGACATTAATTAGGTCTATATAGGCCATACACTGGTCCATGTGCATCAGCTCTCCAAAGATTCCTCTGTGAGCCATCCAGGCTCAGAGACAGTGGGCAGACACCCTGAACTCTCAGAGGAGAGCTGTTCTTGCCCCAGGCCATCAGCCAGACCTCTGCAAGGCAAAGGACAATTGCTTAAGCTGGCAGTTCTGAGAACTACATGCTAGTGATGGATGTAAGGAGTTTAAAAATATATAATTATGTCTTTATTTTTCAAAATTTACAAGAGCCATCACCAAGCTAAATTTCAGGTTGTAGAGGTAATAGCTCATGTCACTGCACGTTAATGGAACAGGAATTTCACCTTTGATAATGTTAGGGGAAATTTTCGGAGAACACTTTTCCATGTTATCTGAAGTCCAGCTGGTTTTTTGTCTGTTGTTTCTAGGAGCCACATGATAGCCAACCATAGTCTTTTACAAGTTGTCTTTCTTCATTGAGTATTATCATGGCACATTCAATGGATATTTTTACTGCATGAACTTGCACTGTGCTTTGAAATTCTCCCCTGAAACTCAGGGCTGCTTTTAAGCATACTCATAGGCTATGAAAGAAAGTTTTTCTAGTCTCCTGTTCTTACAATTTGGCCCTGATGTCCACACATGGGACTCTTAGATACACATCTGGAAACACATATACACTCATATTTACATATGTATGCATATCTATATGGAGACACACACACACACATTAACTTGTTTCTTAAGAAAATAACATATATCAGAGATCCTTTATCTCACCCTGCTAAATATGCAGTCGCAGAAAATGGCCACATAGGTCCTTGTATTGGGAGTAAAGAAGAGCAAAACCATTCCTTCTGCACAATAGAAGGAAAAGTAAACCCTTTAACCTTAAATCTAAACCTTTGTGTTATGATCTTTAGTCATAAATGCAGACATCCTAATGGTTACTATGATTTTCCTTTTGGGAGGTGGGGGAGGGGTGCACGTATTTAGAGAATTTCAAGACTAATCTTAGAAATGCTTATTGTCTTAGTGACCAGTGTGGCTGCTTTTTTGCTGTGTTTTTTGTTTTTGTAAAAGCTAAAAATAATTTAATTGGTTTGTGTTAGCAAGAAATGCTTGGGTTTTCTTCTGTGCTGCCATGTGGTGTAGTCTGGGATGTGGGTTTTTAATGGCCTGAGTAGTTTGTGCTTTGTCCCCACAGTATCATCAACACCACATGCTCCAATGTACCCTCATGTTTGTACAAGGAAATGAAACCTCCAGGCACTGCAGCCTTTCTTTTAATAACTGTTCCACCTGCCAGACCTGAGTCAAAGTTAGACTATACAGCTTTCTAGTGTTGTATAGTGCTTGGGCAGAAAGCAGAGTTTAAAAATAACTGGGGTTGTTCACATGTGCATTGGGTACTTGCCATAACCTTTGTAATTCTGTTTTTTATTAATATTCCAAGACTCCTCACACTGAACCTCAGAAATATTACCTTCACATGTTAAAAACAAATAGTTAAAAGACATTCAGGTGGGGAACAAGGCTCCCAATGCCTGTTTAAACAGGTTTATGGACAAAAGGAGCTGTGTGACCTTGGTGGCTGAGTTAGAATTCACTGCAAATAATGATCCTGAGAAACTGAACTGTAGTTGCTTGCTTACACTGGTTTTTTGGAAAACCTTTTAAACGTATTGCAGCAGTAGTGGAAATTATATAATCAATGCTACAGGTCCCTAAATCAGCCAGCCTCTAGGGCCTGGGAAGGAAGAAATGCAAGGATGGGAAGGAAAGAGGAAAGATCACTCACCCAGTAATCATAAATTACCTGGCATTTTTATTCTGTTTAGTGTGAATCATCCTGTAGTCCTACGTCAAAGTCTGGAGGATAAGGCTGCTTGTGTCTTACTCCAGAATATGTGAAGACCTTTATGCTATGCTAATGGCTCATGTTTCTTTTGATCAAGCCAGACAGTGCTTCATGTTTTAGTCTGTAAAATTCTGGCTTCCAGACTTGCTCAAGGAGCAGATTTCAGTTCAGGAAGGAAAGTGGGCAGTGTGACAGAGCCAGTTGCGTTACTCAGCTCACTTTGTGTGTCAGGGCACTGTAGAACAGTTATCTCTTGCAGACAATGATATATTGACAAAAACTCATCTCTTCAGCTGTGTTGTTTTTATATGTTATAGATTATTCGGATTCATAGAGTTTCTAAGCAGGAGCTGTTTATGAAGATGAGAGAAACTTTCTGCTTTCAGTTGCTGAACCTTCCTTCCCATCTAGATCACAGTAAAACTTTCCTTACACTAAAGGATTTGCTGCTCTCTGGCACTCTTAAAAGCCTGTGACTCACGCAGTTAAAGTTTTGTGTCAAGATTCATGCACTTACAGGCTTCCATTACACTCCAAATGAAAAGACAGCAATGCTTTTATTATGATTGGTTCAACTATGCTAAGTTTGCTCACTCTGATATCAAGTTCCTTTCATGTTTTACACCTACAACTGGCAGAGCTCAGGTCTTTTCAAGGGGCATTTAAAATCATGTTCCACTGATTTTACTGGCTCATTTAAAAAGTATTACTAATTTAATAATTATTTAGTAAGCATTATTTAAGAAATAAAAATTAATATTTCATTTCTGTATGAGTTGGTGAATGATTTAAAGTGTTTTTTTTTACCATGAGATTGTTCCATTGATCAAAACTTAATTATCCCCATTAAAAAAATCTCATGTCATTACTTAAATGAAAATGGTAATTATATCAAATGGATGATAGAAAAAGTAACCCAATCTCTATCTCCTTTGAACCTCCTTTGAATCTGTCTCCTTACTCTATAGTAAAGCACAGATTTATGTGTAAGTGCTCAGGAGTGCAAGGAAGGTTTTGCTTCCTCTTTGTGTGTCACTATCATCTGTTCCCAGAGAAGAGGCATAGCTATGGAGCTCCACTACTATCTCCATGGCCACACCATTTCTGCTAAGAAAAAAATCATAGAATCATTAAGCTTGGAAAAGACCTCCAAGATAAGTGAGCCTAACCTTTGACTAATAACTCCAACTAAACCAAAGCACTAAGTGCTTTGTCCAGTCATTTCTTGAGCACTTCCAAGGGTAGTGACTCCACAATTTCCCTGGGTAGCCTGTTCCACTGCTTGACCACCCTTTCTGTGAATTCCTTCTGATGTCCAATCTGAACTTACCCTGATGCAGCTTCAGATTGTCCCTTTGTCTTGGGAGAAGAGGCTGATCCTCATTGTGCTACAATCTCCTTTCAGGCAGTTGTAGAGTGATAAGGTCTCTCCTGAGCCTCCTCTTCTCCTGATAAGACTTACACTCTAGACCTTCCCAAGCCTTGTTGCCCTTCTCTGGACACATTCCAGCACCTCAATGTCTTTCTTGTAGTGAGGGACCCAGAAATGAACGCAGGATTTGAGGCACTACCTCACCAGTCCCAATTACAGTGGGACAATCACTGCCCTGGTCCTGCTGGCCATACTATTTTTTATGCAGGCCAGGATGTTCCTGGACTTCTTGACCAGCTGGGAAAAAAATGGCTCATGTTCAGTCATTGACCAGCAACCCCAGGTCCTTTTCTGCTGGACCTCCTCCCAGTCAGTGAATGTGGATATTTAACAATCTCTCCACTTAACCTCCTGTGATTTCCCTGCAAAATGCTTGCTTTGTTGTACTCTACCTAACACCTTAAAAGCTCATCCAATAGCAGTCTTAATTAAAGCACATATTTCTTCTAAATCAGTCATTCGCCATTATTCATGCTGAGTTTTCTGTGTGCTTACCCTAAGTTTTGCTTTAGGGGTTTTTTTGGGGTATGTATACAGTAACTGCAAGCAGACACGGGGTTGGCAAGGTACATAAGAGCTAAAGGAAAACTTACCACGATAAGACATGAACTATGGATCTGACTCAGGGACCAAACTTATGAGTGAATGTTGAATGTGGCTAGGAACTGGAGTACAAAAGCCACCATAACCAGCCAGTTAATGCCGCTGGATGATGAAAACCATGCTAATTACATGCTTGTATTTGCCTTTACAGCCATAGGAAATTTGTGGTAAAGAACAAACTGAAAAGCCAGCACAAAAACAACATCACTATCTCCAAATGTGTGTCAGATTTTTACAAAAGCATAAATAACTAATTTTTCAAAATTTTTCAAAATCCTCTTTTTTTTCAAATACACTTTGCTGTCCTAAAGAATAAGAAGCTCAAAAGTTGTGGCTGATGAGTCTGTGAGCAGCCCTTAACATGCAATCCCTATTGTCCTGCCCTAAGAGGAGATGGGGCAGAATCTGCTGTCAAAACTGCTAATAGGGACCAAATGGAGCAGCCAGGGGCACCTTCTACAAGCCCTGCTGGGACTTGAAGAGCAGCAGTATCCCAGGATACTTCAGCAGGAGCAGAAGGAGAGGGCAGCAGATGCATGTCCTGGAGGCAGCCCTGGAAGCAGGAGCTCACCTGCTCAGCCCATCAAGGCAGAGTGCTAAGGCATGGCCCGGGATTTTGTGTTGTCCTTGACTAATCCTTCAAAGTTCCTCAACTCAGACCATCTGGCAGGATTAGGCAGCAAGAAGAAGGGCTACATACTGCTTCTTGAGTTCTTTATAACTTTCCAGATATACTCTCAGCTAAATAATGGTTTCTAGGGAAGAAACAGAAGATTTTGCTACATATCCTGGGTGTGTAGATTTTGCTACATATCCTGGGCTTTGTCTGCAGCTTATTTTAGAGGTACTTTTTGGCCATTTGCCTAGAGTGCAGTCCTTTTCAACAAATCAGGCGAGGCTTGGGACATATTTATAACTTTTCCTGAGATCCCCAGCTTAATGAGAGCTCTGTTGCTTCAGATGTCCCTTGGGAAAATGGTGCAGCCAGAGTGGGAGGTGATGAAGGTTGTCCTGCACTTGCTGTACTCCCTGTCAGCCTTGTCTTTATGGATCCAAAGGAGGAGTTGTAGTGAGCAGGAAAGCTCCCTAAAATACCAGTGGTTTTTGCGGACAGACTGTTACCTTTACAGCAGGCTGGGATCCTTCCCATAACATATCAGGATGCTTTTATAGGACCTGTTTCCCTTCAGCTCTCTGGGCTGGAAGTTGTTTTGTTACTGTGAGTTTGAAGCTTGGGGTGTGAAGACTGTGACCAGTGGCCCAAGGGATTCCCTGGGCTGCAGCCACAGCAGCCACCATTTGTTTTCTTTTGACAGCTTGTGGAGGCCCTGCAGGCAGCTCAAATCCACCAGCTGACTACAAGCTGCAAACCACAACCCCTCTCCACTGTTTTAGAGCATATACCTGACAGGAATATAAGCCCTGGAGGGACTAGCTGTGCTTTTCCAACTGTTCTCTAGCATTTCACTGGCTTTTCCTTTACCCAGGATTTGCCTGAAGGAGTTTGCTTGTATTTTGGCATCCCTAGAGCTCCAGCTGCAGACTTCCCCTGTGGGGATACATAAAGGGTGAGGTTTTCAGAGGGGTGGGAGGTCCTTTGTAATTGTTTAAAGTAACTCGGGAAGCATAAGAGGTCTGCAGAAAATATTTTGTCCCTCTCTACAACTGTCAAGAAATTGTGCATGAACCAGGTTAGGAAATCACAGAAAGGATGTTTCATCCCTAAAGCTGTCTATGAGGGTACTGTTTATCATGACCAAGAGCACTTCCCAAAAAGTCTAGCTAGAAGGAATTTTAGATAAAACTGTGGTGGAACAAGGAAATTTCTTCACTTTTTTCTGTGTAAAAAATAAAACCCCAATGGTCCGTTCTGTCATCCCAGTACCTTCAGGCAGATAAAGACTGATCAGGTTGCTAACACAGAGTTCATCACCACACCACTGCCAAAACTTTATTTTTCCAAAACCTGCAGGAAAGGTCTTGAAGCTCCTAGAAGAGGCAGATAACTACTGTGGAGATACGTCCTTGGACAGATGCAGTAAACAAAGAAATCCCATTTCCCATTCCCCAGTTTTGAGTAGATTCAAACGTTACTGAAGACAAGGAAACAGTAACCAAAAACCCCAACCATATGCGTCACATATAAAGATGGTCTGTAAAGCCCCAAACTTATTTATGGGTATGGTCAGACATCATGGATCCTGCCACATCTGATGTCTGGCCTCTGACTCTTTGAAGATTGGGGGTTTTCCATAGGCTGCCTGTTAGTAATCTCCAAATTCAGCAGTCCAAAACCTGGCTCAGCAACTGTTTGCCTGCTCTACTTAGCCTAAACAACTAGGCTGGAAGGATAGTTATCATTGCCCTGTGGTGTCTAGTAGGATGTGTAGGATGTCTTTCCAATCTGCCCTGTGATAAATTTACATAGAGGACCTCAGCTATGATGAACATCAACTTTCACTCTCAAACTCTTACAAAACTACTGAAGAGATCTCAACAGACCTGAATATCTTAAATAAATGGTGGCTGTCTCATGCTCAGTCTGCTGCTGTGTGCTAAAGTTAAGCCCTAGCAAGGTCAGTAGAACATGCATCCTGCACGGTGTGACCTAGGCCTCACTGAGGGGTTAAGCATGCCAATTTCAGCAGGAAAAGAGAAAAAAAGAGGGTTGCTTATTGCTTGGGGCTTTGTTATAAACAGGTATGCCTGAAAACCATTTTCTAGCAGTGCACAGCTACAAACACAATATTATTTCTAGAAACCACCCATGGCCTCAGTGCTGAAAGATGCAGAGAGGCCTCAGCATTAGGAACGTCAAGTTCCCTTGTTCCAGACTGCGGTTTCCTTACACCTTTCCATTTTGGCATAAGTTTGCAAAGCCACTCTCCATTTTTAATATTTAAAGGTTAGCTGACGCACCAAGCATATTCTTGGGAAATGGTGTAGCTGCAGTTCCAATAGGCATAGCTGAAAGCGGGAAAAGTAACGTGGCTGCGTATCTCAAACAAACGGGGAGACAAGTTGCATGAGCCAGGAAATAAATTTTTGCATTGCCTAGGGAGTAAGTCTTACTTTCTGCTTCAAACTATAAAGATGATGGCTAAAATTAGATGATTCATGTTGATTTACTACAGGTATAAAAACAAAAAGTCTCTCTGACCAAATTCTTTAGTGGGCAGGAGAGTCTTTTTTGTTAGAAACAGAAAAAAATCCCAAAGGCAAAAAACACAACACACATACACATTCACACATGCTTAAAAGTTACTGTTTTTTACCCTGGAAAATGTGGTTTCTGTAATTGAGGGTTGTAAAAAAGAAAAAAAACTTTTAAAGCATCCCACTCGATTAGTCATTCCAGGGTGGGTCAGTCTTATCATATCACGTGATGTCCAGTAACGGTGATGCAATAAAACAGATGCTGTCCGAATTTCGGGCCACCAGTCTGCAGCAAAACTATGCAAATCAAACCACTGTCCTTTTCTAGAAATTCCAAAACACCTCATCTCTTCCAGGCCCTGTGCTTAGTAGCTTCTGCCTTCCCAAACAATCTAAATACATGATCATTTCTTCTTCAGCCGCACATGACAAGAATGAGTTCCAGACTACTGGAAATACAACTCAGTGGAAATTCTTGTTGTGTACAGAGGGGTACTGTACCTTCTTGGAAAAAGAGGTGGAAAAAAATAGTATTTCCATAAATTGATTACAGTCTGGTATTCTGTATACTTTTATACTACATATATTTATATATTTATATTGTCTGGCAAGAAGTACTGTACATAAAATCTCATACTAAGACAGGATCAACCCACTTAAATCTTTCAAGACACTGTATCACCCCTGAAAGTTTTTACCCAGCATAAAAGGATGATGACAAAATGGTACCAATTCTGTTTCTATTTGGTATATTTCTCATCAAACAGATATGTGGATACAGAAAAAGGAAAGGTGATGTGCTGTACTGTCAAAATTTATTTAAACAAATTTCTGTCAAGTAGAGGATGTGGCTTTGAGTGACTAGCTATAATCAACTTCTATCCAAAAAATGAGGGAAAGCCCAATAAAAGTGCTACACACAAGATTTTATTGGCACAAAGCGAGATAGTGTTAGGAACACACAGAGAAGTACAAGGGTGCAATGAGAATGACTAGCAGCAAGTACAGCAGTGCCTATAAATCAGATTGTCTGAATAAATGATAAGGTATGATTTTTACATTGAATCTGGTTTTACTTGAAAAAATGGTGATATTTCTACTAGAACATGTAGCCTGGAAGTTATTTATGGATGAATGTTTCTTCATTCTGAAGGTGAAAACAACAAATGCACAGAAATACTATCATCCCCCTTGAAACTTTTCAATTCATTTAAATACGTGTCCTGCCAAGTTTCGGATGAATTTTCTACCATAAAAGTAAAGTTCTATAAAAATCTCTGAAGCTATATAAGGTATATAAGTAAACCCAAGTGGGAATTTACCCAGTGGGAAAATGCACTCCATTTCCAATTACACTTCTAAAATTTGTAGACATGACTTGTATAGATAAAAAAGAGGAACCAGAGATTAATTTGATTGTGTAATAAATTCCTGAAGAATGAAAAGCAGAGCTTTCAAAATATGAACCCAGCTGGAGTGAAAAGATAGGACGTGATGGCAGTGGCAACCTGGCAAGTGCAATTGGGCAAAGAGCCCATTAACATTGGCTTGCTACAGATCAGAACTGACCAGTGTAGCCAAAGAAGACACAACCAGGGTCAATAGGTGCCTTCCTAAATTAAGCTCCAGAAACATCTGTTGTTATTGGCCCCAGAAGTTTGCTCAGTCACTGTGGTATGTATACATCAGAGAAGTCAACTGAGCTGAACACACAGCTATGGCAGAACCAAATTGTCCCAGGATTTACCCTTTGTGCTTGAGTAGCTCCATGTTCTCTCTGCAAGGGCGGCCCTGTGAGGCTGAGACATCAGAATCTTGCTGTGAGACAGAGGTGTCCACTCCAGCATCCAATGAAGCCAGAATGTTGTTTGTGGGAAACAATTCAGACATTTTGAGAGGTCTCCAAGTGCTGGCCCAGGAGTGGGGCTTGGGACTTACCCTGGAAAAAACCTGGGGTAAAGTTCAGCAGTGGCTGATGAAATTGAGACTGAGGAAATAAAGTGTTTGGCCTCAGTAAGAGGAACAGGGATACCTCTGGCAGGTTTTTAATGGAGTAATTGTTGAAGAAGCCTGATTTGCAACAGAATGGCAATAAAGTGAGTTTAAGGACTAAGGGCTGGTGAAGGAAACTGCAACAAAACCAGTGCTTGTCACAGGATAACGCCTTTTTTGGCATTTACGTTTTCCCAGATGGAGCACCCAAAAAGCCTCAGCAAGGCTTGCAAAAGACCCACAATGCCACCAGTTGTATCCTGCCTTGGGTTTTCATGCTCAATCCTTTCTCCACCAGCACTACAATGATGTGTGAAGGCTGAGTCTGAGCTAGTTACAGCCTCAAGGTGTTTAGGGAGTCATGTATAGACAGGATACCCAGGAAAGGGCTGCCAATATTGGGCCTTCTTGGCCAGTAACTCAACCCAAAAAGTATCCTTCCATGTCTGCAACCATATGGTCCCAGATCCCACATACAATAGACTCCCTATCCCCATCCTGCATGATGCATGATGCTATAGCATGGCAACTTGGATCAACTGAGCAGAAACCACCAGTTTTCTGAGCTAGAACAGAGGGATGCAAATGGCATTTGGAAGTTGAAGAGCAGGAACTGAGACCTATCAAATGATAACAGAAAGAGAATTGAAATATAAAGAAAATTTCCCTCAAAACATGAACTTTGTATTGAATATTTCAATACAGCCTATGCAACAAATTGAGGTACCATTGCAGTCAGAAATGGATTCGCAATCTTTATGCATTCACAGGAATGTGAAAGGCTTATAAGTGCTGCAATCTTATAGTCTGTGGCCTTTATTGGAGGCAGAAAAGACATGCAATGGTATGATGTTTAGTTTGGGAAGGGAACACATTTTCTGGTTCTTTCATACTTTCTAACTCAGGTTTTGTTTGGGAAAAATAGTCTCGCTGCATTAAACATTTATGCCTTGTGAATTTACTCAAGTGAATTGTATGAAACCAATACAGAACAGGGGATCACCCATTCTGCTTGGAACAGGCATTAGCATGAGAGTTCTGGAACAAACTGAAGGAGTGTGGCAAATGTACTATGCTGCAGCAACATGCTTTGTCTTTTTACTAGCTGTGTATTTAAGCAAGGACCAATTTTCACAAACTCTTAGGTTTTGCTTTCTGACCGCAAGACTGAATACAATGAAGGAATAATTCTGAATAAATTTATTTTAATTGCCATCATGTCAAAATGGTTGAATAATTTATCAGCTTCTGAACTGATATAACAAGTGGGGTCAGCAATGGCAACACTGGTTTTAGTAATTCTCCTGCCTGCAACATTATGGGTGCAAAAAACTTTCTGGAGAAGTTGTGAAATCTAGAAACATTCAGTTGGGCAATTTGACAGAAAACAATAGTATTGCATGGAAATAAATTGCTTTTCTAGGCTTAAAAATAGCCAGCATTAAACAGGTGATACTGCACAGGTCTGTCACTTGGACAATGTGGTCACAGAGTTTATTACCCAACACTTGTATTCTGATGTTTCCATTTTCTAATAATTCAAATTGCTTGCCAAACATAAGGAAACTTAAATTCCAAAGATGATCCAATGCTGTGTCAAAGAGGAATCAATAATTTTCCTGTTGTATACATTTTCCAAATAGATGATATCCAGGAAATATTCTTGCCAGAATCTCAGTGTGAGGCAATGAAGTCTCTGTAACAGAAAGCAGAGGCCAACTGATTTTACACAGCTCTTCAGCATGATTCAGTTTTCCAATACCCAGTATCTACTCTGAAGTAACCATGACTGTTTCATCTTGAACATGACTGTTTCTGAATTCACAGTGTTGGAATTTATTTACCTTTCTTCAGTTCCAGCTCTCAACTGAAGAGCTTGTTAGTGGCTGACATTTGGGAATTTATACGCATGAAGGATGTTAGCCATGAGCTGGCCATGGATTAGATTACCATCTGCACCTTCTCTGTGCACAGACTCCCGGAGTCTCTTAGAGAGGGAAGGAGGGATCTCATGAAGTCCTTTATCAAAGAAGGGTCGGAGCTGAGTTCAGACCACATTGCACAAGCCTGTGTCCTTTTGGGCCTTGAAAGCCTCCAGGGCAATGCCCTCTTCTTGGTATCCTCCTCCTGCACCCCAGGAGGCTACACTGAAGTCCTGCCAGGTTATTTTGGCCTGAGGAGCCTGGCTGAGCAGTGCTATACAGCTGAATGCTCAGGCAGCTTTAGAACACAGACATGCATGGACTTCCTCCCCTTTTGGCTCATACCCTCCCCATGTCTGATATCATTGTTCCTGCTCAATACCCTGGGGAAGGCCATTGCAGGGAGGGCTAGCAGAGACCTATGGAGTTTCCCTTTTGACCTAGAGAATTATATTTAAGATTGGAATGTCCCTGGAGAGTGCTAACACACCATGGCCATAATAGTAGCACAGCACATGTGAACCCTGTGTGTGAGAAGAAAAGATTTCAAGGAGCCAGAAATAAAGACAAGTTCCATTAGCCATTTGCTAGAAGTGACTCGTCCTTGTTTTCCACTCTAAGAGCTGTGGACTTGGACAGGCAACAGAGGAAACCTTCCCTTCCCAGAAATTTTAACCAAGCTGAATGAATTTCTGTGAGAGAGCTGAAGTGGCTGACAGTGATGGGAAAGATAATCAATGCTAGGGTGAATGCTTTGCTTCACTGACTCAGACATTGCTCAGTTAATGTTACATTCATTACTTGCAAGATTCCAGCACAACCCTTGTGGCTTTCCCCACTGGTTTTCTTCACTGAATATCCATTCCTGGTAGGGCTGAAACAGGGGAAGAGAGGCATGCACCATCAGATGCAAGTAATATGGACCCCCACAACTGAGCTTGTGCTCCTTGATAAAGAAACAGCAAAAGATTATAAACTAGGCATGAATAAATTCAAGATGGAAAGTAGGAGCTGTCTAACTCTTAGAGTAAAGAGATCTTGCAACACCCTACTCATAGGAGCAGCAGGAGGCAAAACAACATGATTATTTTTAAGATGGAGCAACCCTGTTCTTGTGAAAGGGAAGTGTAGTAATACAAGGACCTGACCTTTGTGGTCCAAGAAATCCTAGTGCTCTCTTGATTGGTAGGAAAGGTGAATTTAAGAAAGCTGCTTATTCATACAGAGAAAAACAAAATAATTTCCCTTCATTTTGTATATGATTATAATGGATTCATGTAATGTGAATGAATGAGGAAACACTTGTAGCTTCAAACGTGGAGTACTTCCACAAAACAAGGAATGCAGCTGCTCCATTTTTTGAATTTGACTTGTGTTTAGTGAAGCCCTGGGAATATTTTCTTTGCCTAATTAAGCATTCTTTATAATCAATGTTTGATGAGAAGTGTCATGTTTCTAGGCTCTTTGTTTTTTACAAAAAATCCCAGCAACAAAACCTTTCAAAAGCAGATATGTTACACTCATCTGCTATTGGGTAAACAAGTATTGAATTTTGGGGTTTGTGATTTCGTGACCTGCTACCAGTGTCTAAGACATGTCATGAGGTTTCAGTTTGGCTCATACACATGTATAAAATCCACAAATGTTAAAAATGTGACTGCCAGAGCACTTACCGTTGTCTCTCATACTGCCAGCCCTGGCCCAATTTAAGAAAGGCGTCAACAACCTCCCCACATTTCTGTGTGAGTGTCCAACCAAACCTCTTTCATGTCTGGTGGGCAGACTGAGGGTGGTCTGCAGCTCCTGGGCTGAAAATTGGTGATATGTTTATTCTTGTCAGGGTGCATTTTTGGAAATTCAATCTATCTCCAATATGAAATACCAGTTAAAATGGTCCTTCTACAGAAGGTCCAACTGGTTGCTGTTCACCACAGTGATTAATTACCCTTCTATGAAATTTAATTTCCCATAGTTGTAGATTTTGTGGGAAAAGCAAAAGCAGTAGGTGTCATGCATCTTAAACATAACACTCATAAATAAGCTGGAGAAGCATGGTCAAGACAAATGGAGGATTCTAGGGTGGGGAAAATCTTCTAGAAAAACACATAATCTGAGGAGTCAAAGGAATGCAGTGAGCAGAGTTTCACAGGGTGAAACTCTGCTCACTGAGTCTGATACGATGCAGTATTTCCAGGTCTGACCCAAAGATAGAATAAGGTATTTTACTAAATGTGCAAATAACACCAAGCTGGGGAGAAGTGCAAGGCTAGACCTCAAAGAAATCTTGCCATATTGGAAGGTCATAATGGGAACAAAATGAAACAAGATATTTTTCAATGGGGAAAATTGTGGGGGGTGCAGACACTGAGTGGAAACCAAGGCAGCACACCAGTAGGAAATGGCCTATGAGCTGAACATGAGACAACAGAATTGTAAAGCTACAAGAAAAATAAAAACTGGGCTCTGTAGAGGATGGCCAATAAGACACATGGATGGAAAAGCCCAAGCATTGTGCTACAGCACAACCACAGCTGAAACTGTGTCTAGCTGGGGGGCTTGCACATTAAGAAGGACACAACTACTTGGAAAGAGTACAGAGAAGAGTAATGACAAAAAGCATGAGCCTGGAAAATAAAGTCTTGGAAGAAAGACTGGATTTAGTTGTGTTTTTCCTGAAGAAGGAATGGCTAATCACAAGTTTCTAAGCCAAGAAAAGCTGCTGATAAGGTGATGAGAACAATAAATTTTCATACTCATAGGGTAAGAAAAATGTCTATGGGTTGGACATCAGTTAGGACAGTCCTAGGAGCATGGGAAGCAAAGAATGAGGTAAATGACCAGAGGAAAAATATTTTGGAGACTGCTAGGAGCAGTTTGGTTAAATGATGATCAGGAATGATGGAGCTAGAGCTGACCCAGTCATGGGACAGCAGAGATGAGTTAAGCAGCCCACTGAGGTGGAAATCACTGACGTGGTAAAACAGCAGTTGGAAATATGGGTGACAGCTCAAAGCTATTTTAAAAATGAGCTCATGCCACTTCAAAGAAACTACAGCTTCACAGCTCTATTTCATGGCTGCCTGGAAATTCTGGGCAGTTATACTCTGGGGAGATGGGGCAGTATGATGCCACTTGAGAGCAATTGACAGAAAGCATGCTTTAATGCTTGGCAATAAAACATTTTATTGTCTGGTTTAGTCACTCTCTTCTCACCATTGCAACATCACCAGGACAGCATTAATCTCACAAGCCTTAGCTTGCAATATTTCATCTTAAGATAGAGAGGAGCAGTGAAAAAGAGATATGAGTTTAATTTGAAGTGGTGTACATTGCAGAGTACATGCAAATTAAGGTACAGATGCTAAAAAGGGCACTGAACTGCACAGAAATATGCTTCTTAAGTAACTTCAGAGGCTGCCATCGAGCATTACCACCACTTTGGGTATGTTCAGTATGCTTGAGTTCCTTTCAGATACCATTCCATTTCACATAAGAATTGCAAGACTCTTGGGGTTACAGGGAAAAAACGTGCAGGATCAAGATCCTGTGGTCCACTGAGCCAGGTAATCAAAGCTAGAGCTGCTCACAGCAACTCTTTGTGAGCTACTGTTTCCAAAGGTTTTGTTAGACAGGGCTCTCTCATACTGTGAAAGGACCAAGAGGGGAACATTTTCTTAAATCCCAGAAACACATCTTTTGGCCCATGTTTATGTGAAAAATTGTATGTGACATGTAGTGAAACAGTGTCCCAAAAAGAGCAAATGTGCACAATGATGTAGCAGTGCAAGTTCTTTCTATCAAACAGCTTTTAATAATGGCTTGGGACAAAAAACAGTGTCAAAAATCTGTGGGGAGTTGCTGTGAAAAATAACACATCCATGACTTTTGGTTAAAAATACTCTGATGCTGCATATACCCACTATTCTTTTATTCTATTTTGATGGTTTTACACATGAGATGCTTTGCTGAGGACTGGAATTGCTCCTTTGCTGAAAATTTATTAGGACTATTTACTCATCAAGGTTTTACAAGGATCAATAAAACAACAAAACAACAAAAGTTGCGCAAAGATACAGCAACATGGAAGGATTTTGGTTAATCACATGATTACATAGCCTTGTGGTCTTCCTCATCCATCATACCAGAGCAGGCTGCTATAACAGAGATGAAAGAGATTTCCTGACTGGTATTAGCTTCAGTGTCAGCAAAATTATCAAATTACATCCTGCAGGGGAAGGTACTGCTGAAGTGGTCAAGATATTAAAGATCTAACATATTTACAGAGCTGCATAAGCAGGTTTTTACATAAGATTTCTAGACTGAGATGTGCAAATCCCTGGAATGCTTTCATTGCAACCAGATGGTACAAAAGATGGGAAATATCAAGTGTGAAACCATTAAGAGAAAGAGGTCAAATATCAGCCATCGAGGTGGTAACATCTGGATGTTCACTAAGCCTGTGTGGGAAGAAATTCAGAAGTCTGTTTGAGGCAGTATTTAGTTTTCAGTTTAAAGAAGTTCATTGATGATGGAAAAAACTCATTCCCTACTTGCACTAGCAAAATCAAGCAAGTATTTTTTCTTTTCTAAACAACAGTTTCTTTAATGAATAGCACCTTCTATATTCGAGTGTTGAAATTTTCCATCTCTTTGATGATTAACAGAATGAGGCTGATAAATCTGTCTTTCAGCTCCATAATGCACTCTGTCTCCTAAACCTTAGCATGGTGGCCTCTTTTTCCCTCAAATCTTTCAGAACAGTGAAACCATAAAATAATGTTCACGGTTGTGTCAGCACCAAGTTAAAACTGCTAATGGAAAGAAACCTTATTTCACAGGGTTCTGTAAGAAGAAGTTTGAGGTCATGTGAGTAATTTTGCTTGGGCATTTATGCCAGTTTACATTGCTGCTAACAGTAATAATCCCTTGACTGCCCTCACTCAATGCTTGGAACTTGAGAACATTTTCATGCATTACACGACAATTTCTGTTGACTTTATTCTCCAAACATCAAGGCATGATGAAAATTGTTTCATCAGCTTGAAATCTGACAGTTGTTAGTCCGAGTTTCAGACCAACAAAAACTGGAAAAGTGATGATCAGAAGTGCATGGTCTTCCAGGCACATCTGGCACACTTCTATTTCATGTAACTTTTTGAACTTGCTGCAATACAGTTCCTTTGGGGTGCTCCTTATGTATGAAAGGCTTATTTTCTCTTTCTTTTCTTTTATTTTGGAATAATAAAAAAAATATTTGCAGAGAGTATTGTCTGGTTTATAAATGGGATGTTAAAACAGCAATCATTCACGTAATCTGCCACTGTAGATTTGGGAAGCCAAAAAAGAGTCTGAGTCAGCCAGGTCTCTGAGGTCCCAAATTGCATTTATTTTCCTAAAGTCCTGCTGAGCTCAAAAGGAGTTTAGCTGCCTAAATAATTTTTCTTAGTTTCATTGGTAAAATCTCCAGACTTTTTAAAACTCGTGTTCTAGATAATAAAACAACTATAAACCCATATTTTTATATTAGCACATAAACTGATCTGCAGATAATACGCTAGTAGTTGTTTGGATAGCGGCAACACTATCAGACAATAAATCCTTCATCGCAATTTCAGTTAAAATAATCCCGTTCTCCTAACCAATGCAAATGGAATTTTAAAAATAAATAAAACTCTCTGAGCGAGAGTTTTAATGCCTTGCTTGGATATGCTACGTTTCTCAATAGGAATCGGCAGGTGAAGCCCTTCCCTGTAATGGACGGAAACAGGCACAACGAACAGAATGACAGAAAGAGACAAACTTGTCTAAGTAACTGGGAAGAAAAGGGTGCAGGGAGGAAATATTTTGTTGTCTTAAAAGGGTGCAGGGAGGAAATATTTTGTTGTCTTAAAGTTGGTTTGAAGCAGTTTTTGAAAACGTTTTATGCTTTAATAATATGGCTGGGGGAGTGGGGAGTTTTTGCCTAGAATAAAACTGGAAGAATGATTCACCACATGTCTGCAACTGTTCCTTGATCCCAGTTAAGTTTGACACCACTAACACCTATGAGTCAGCGGAGGCTCTTTGGGATGTGCTTTGCCTGCCCTGTTTTGAGACTGTTGCAGTAGGATCTTTACCCAAGGCTGGAAACTGGCTCCCAGCATTGCCTGTGTCAGTTTTTCCTACCCACTATCAAATACCACCAGCCTCCACCAAGAGAAGGGATCTATTACTACATCCCATGGTCTCTGCACTACAGCAGTACTAGTCTATACTTTACTGTCTATGACCAGGACCTCAATATTGTTTATCATCTCTCTGTAGCCAAGATAACACATGTTCCCATAGGGACTTTGGGGCACAATGTTGAAGATGAACATCTGGAGTGGTCAACATAGCCTAAAAAAGGACAGTTGCCATAACCAGCACTCCTCATGCCATGGGAAGGTTTTGTGTGTCACGCTTGGAGGCTCCTTTATTCTCCTTGAATATTCAGATACTCTGTGCTTAATGCTTAAGTTTAAAAAACTGTTCTGCTTCTAAAATTATATATTGTAATTTGGGGATTTGAGAAAGTAGAAAATAAGGGAGCTCTTCCATGTATGATGCCATGTTACAACCACATCTTATACATCTTTGTCTTGTTCGGTTCCAAGATTGCTCAATCTCTGAGCTGCTTCAGCTTTCTATCTGGACTTGGCCTACAACTCCTTAGACAACTTTTACCACATTTAAGTTTTTGGCTAATGGATAGGCATCTATCTTCTGGAGCCATTTTCCAAAAAATGTCTTGAACAAATGGTAATGGCAATACTTGGAAGCACATTGGATTGTTGTGCTGGCTACATTTATGCAGAATTATAATATTTTACAGTAGTTTTCATTACTTCCTTCAGTTGTATACCTACACCTAGTTGCCTGTGGATTTTGGGTTTTTTTGGGGGGTGAGACAAAGCTCTTACCTATCTAACCAGTCTTATCTATACTGCAGAGAATGCACTAGTGGCTGCTCTGCAAAAAAAAAAAAAAAAAAAAAAAAAAAAAAAAAAAAAAAAAAAATCAAAATAATATCTCAGAGCCATTTTTTTCCAGCCACCACCTACAATCAAAATTATTTTTTACATATGGCACATGATCTCCTTCTTGGAAGACAGATGTTAGAGAATATTACCAAATAATTCGATAAATGTAGAAGCAAGAAAGATTTACCAACAGGAATAGCAAGTCAGCCACAGATCTGGAACAGAGGACATGGTTTTTATGAGAAAGCAAGTATGGATTCATCTTACAGATTTCTCTTCAAAGTACTAATTTTAATGTGAACTGATGGACAGTATTAATGAGTAGTCCAGATAGGAAAGTTTTCAAATAAATCCTCATGTCTGTAGTGCTTGCTGTGTAGGTACTGATTGTAAGAAGTTGACACTTACTTAAAGTAACACCAGCTGTGGCAAATATAGAGTAAGGTGTTTAGGAGACATTTGGCAGATGCGTAAAGAACTCCCCAAAACTCTTCAAAGGAAAGATCATCTTCTAAAATTTTCACTTTGCAAAATCTCGTGAGTAGTTTTCCATGCCAGTTGGTCTGAGTAAGCAATATCTGGCAGTGATATCACCTGGAAAAGCAATGATTGAGAGGTTAGTTAACATCCATGTCAATCACATAAAACCATTGTTGTTGGTGATCACAAGTTTCTAGTGCAGAGGAATGGTTTTGTTTCTCAGCTGTTTACTTTGGACTGATTTCTGTGATGCACTTCATGTACACCTGATGCTTTTTCTGAAGTGGGAGCCAGCACAGGATTCAGGTCATAGCTGGGTATGGAAGGCAACATCTTTCCATGGTACATCACATCCATATGCCAGGAACCAAAACACTCATCTGCTCAAAGTTCTGTACAGTTTTGTCCTATTGGGTTTTGTTTGTGAAGCCTGCAGCAGGGTTGTAATTATTTATCTTGGTCCCTGGCTCTTCCTGTGGCTCTTTGTTTTACAGTCATGGTCAGAACTGCATTCCTGTTCACTGATAGAGGATACAGTTTTCTTGTGGAGACAGGGGGAAAACCCACTGGTGTTTGGCTTTCTGGCTTTCCTGAAGGTACAGAGAAACTGCTGCATCTGACTTCAGGCTATACTGAAATGCTTTAGCTGCTGTTTCTTTGATTTATTATTGACTGAACAAAAACAGTGTCTCGAGAACAGATTATTTCTTTTCAAAAAAACAGCACAAAACACCCATGTTTTTGAAAAGCTTATGTAAAGGATTTTTATTTTTCTTTTTTGTTTTTAATTGGCTTCAAAATTTACAATCTTGAAGGCTGACATTGAGCACATCCTGCCCTGCCTGAGTTTACACTGCCCTTGAACGTCAATCATGTCTTAAAAATTGAGGGAAAGGTACATCAGTTCCTACAGTCATGCTCTCTTTCATTCACTAACTCAAAAAATTTTCTAAAAATGACAAATGCATTGTTATTTAAAAAATAGGTATAAGAATGAATTCCATTTTGTCTACTTGCCACTTGTAGATTTAACACTCTTAACTTAAATGATCTTTATAATCTCCTGGAATTCTAACTGTAAAGGTCAAATCTTTACCAAAGCATGGTCTTACAAGAAAAACTGAGGTCAAATTAAAAAAAAAAAAATGTTCCTGTACTGCAGTCTGGGACTCTTGTACTTCTTCAAGCCCACCCTCCCATTTCTCTACTCTTCTAGAGCTTTGATAGAAAAAGATTGGTGCACACTAAGCTAGAACTTTGGGAAAAGTTATTTTAACCTTTAAGGTAACTTTGTCAGTGTTGTAATTGCTGTTCTCTCAGGTTTTACTATGTGATAATTAATTTGCAGGAAATTTTGGATGTCTCAGTGTTAAAATATTGGTTTTGTTAAAGCCAGAGATCTCATATGATTGCTAAATTTGCAGAACAAAAAGATTCAACAAACTGGTTTGTTTTCAAAGAGTATGTAAAAATAAAGTTTAAATATTATCAAAAGGTTATTTGAGAGGAATTTAAAAATACTCCTGCCAAAAAAAATACATTTAGAAGCTGATGGCAAGATCAATATTTAAAGTTCTTATTCTTTAACTTTCTTAGCAGAGTCTTTTCAGTACTACAAACAAAGATACCCTATAATTAACCATCCCCTTGGACTGTCCTGTTGGATTTTCCCTCTTGTAATTCTTAGAAATGATCATAAGCCTTCATAAAGGATGGCAATATTTTAATATGCCAAAAATTATATAAGAATGATGAAGGTGAAACACTCATTCCATTAGAGGGTCTTATATTATAAAAATAAATGGCCTTTTAAATGATGCACTAGAATTTCCTTTCAGTCTGGTCTTGTGAAATGTAGTGGCTTTGTCTCTGACGTGGTTTGGGTTGGAGGCCTTTTGGTAAATAATAAGTTTTTTTAGTTCTTGTCCAATTATTCCTTCAGATGCAGTCTAATCTAGGGATCCTTTTGGGGCAACAATAATATTGCAGTAAATGCTCTGTCTTCAGTGCAGAAGGAAATGGATTTTAGGAAAAGACATTCAGCTACATCTAACTTTTGCTCTCAGCTGACCTGCAACTATTTTTCCATCCAAGTGGGTCATTAAAAGAACTTCTAATTCAATACTTCATAAGTCCATAAATCTCCTTATAATGCTGTTGACAGGTGCAGTCCTTGAAGGCATCCCCAGCCATGGGGATATGCATGTCATTGCCAGCCCTTCGTGGCCAGGTTACAGACCATCAGAGGAGAAGAAAAAGCAACCCTTCACAGGGTCATTGGAAAGTCCTTGTTGTCAGGGATGCTCAGCACTTAACATTTATTTTAAAGGTGTATCAGTGGTGGTGCTGACACTGGAGACACTTCCTGCAAGGACCTGTATCATTCTTCCCATCTGGTACAGGCTTTCTGAATCTGGCATGATAAACATCCTAAGGCTTCATTGCAATTCTTTTATTGCTATCTGCAACCCTAGCACAAAGCTGCAAAAATATTGTTGCTGCACTGAAGAGTTGAAAAAGAAAATGTTGGAAATGTGTGTTAGAAAGTGTGTCTGTTTTGTACACAGGGACAAGAATTTATAGACATGAGACTAAAGTTGCTCTTGGTTTCTTGCCTTCCTGAGGATGATGGATCTACCCTGGCCAGAAAAGTTAGGGCTAGAGTTTATTGCTTTGTATTGTACAGTATGGCAACTTCTTAGGTTGTTGGAGGAAGTGTAAATTAAATCTGAAGAGAATTCTTGATTTACCTAATTATATATCCAGGTGCTTTATTTAGTTCAGAGGTAGGTGAATGATTTACTTCAGGTAGAGGAAAATATTTCCATTATAATTAATTATTAGTTATGAATTCAGAATGTGAATTTACATCAGCCACTGAGGTTATGTTTGGAAAAGCCAAAATTAAGGTTTAAAACTTTAAGTTTAAAAACTTTAGGTTTAAAATTACAATTTGCCCGACTTTTCCATGCTTCTGTTCTCTATACTCCCAAGATTTATACCACTTTATTTTTCTTTTTAAAGTTATCCATCAATTTTGAATATTTTAATAAAAAACTAATTGCAGCTTTTACAGTTTTGACTTAGCCAGCACTCTCAGGTGATTGAGGAAAATCTGTAGAGACATTGAGAAGTGATGCAGTTCATGCCTGTATACCAACCTTGGTGTTGTGTTTCTGTGTCTGTCACTATAGAAGTAAAAGTCTAAACCATAAACTTTTCTGCCTTGCTGCATCCAAAATTGGAGTATTTGCTGCAGAAAGTTGAAATTTCAGTTCCAGAGGATCTTGCTCAGTCTAAATGACAATGAAAACAAGTGAAGTAAATTGAAATTATTTCCTCTGTTTTCTGAAGGTGATCAACACTGATGACTGCATTTGTGTTTTGTGATATTTTGAAAATGTCATTTGAATTTAAAAGACCTGACTTTTTACCAATGTTTCTAAAAATGTAGCTGGTGCTGTTTAAGTTGTTTCCAGGATAGAATTATTCATAAAGATCCTCCAATAAGAGACCATAAATTACTCCTCATTTCACAAAGTCTGTCTACTGGTTTACCACACTATGTCTGGGGACTTCATCTATTGCAGATGCCTCTTCATTCTTTTATGTGACAAAATCAAAATAAGGTTCCCTTCTGTAACAGATCAACATTTCATTCCCAAATTCGCTTGAAAATTAGACAGCTTTGTTTCAAATGGAAATGACAAATATTGTAAAATTCTGATGAAAATATAAAAAAGTCTTCAAACCTTCAGGTTATTTGGTAATTAATTTGCCATATTCTCCATTCTTTCTACTACTTCTTTGAACACATTTGAGGGACACTTAGAAAGGGAACTAAGATGTAGGAGTCAATAGCCCAGACTTTGTAAACATCTGTAGGTGAGACAGCAAGGGTGGTAAAGACTAACATTTTGACACCCAAATACCCTTGGAGTTAGGAAGAGGAAGGTGCTTCCCAGGATTTTGAGCTGTGGGAGCTTTTGGTGCACACCAGAACCAGCAGTCTCCTTGAGTGTCTGAGACTGAGAGCTACCTGTGAGGGCAACTGGCATCACTGACCCACCAAAGCGGTGATAACCTGTCTGAGCTGGCACATACAGAGGCAAAGAAGGATGGTGGCTGTCCTTTGCTCCCTGAGGTCTGGTTATAGATCAGATTAAGCCAGGATCTCTGAAGTGAGATCCTTGAGTCAGAGAGCAACAGCTGAGATCTGCAGCAAGGCAGGTGCTAGCTGGACGCAAGGGGGGAAAGATCCAATGGGTGAGCGGTGCAGCTCTGAGAGAGAGAAAGCTTCATCCTTGGAGATGCATTCTTTGGAGAAGCTCAAGACACAGCTGGACATGGCCCTGGGCACCTTGAATTCCTTTTGGAGTTAGCCCTGAACTGAGCAAAGTTTGACTTGGGGGCCGCCAGCAGTCACTTCTAGCCTCAGCTATCCCATGGGAAAATGACTTTCATGTAAGACACCCAGGTAGGGTAGGTGCACAAAAACTGAAAAAAACATTCTCACTCTTCAGAGAGATAAGGTGAAAGAAGAGAAATGGCTTCAGAAGAAGGGTTTAGAATAGAAATCTTGTTCAGATACTCTGGTTATAGAAAACAGTCTGTAAAATTCTCTCAAGGATGCACTTTTTCCAACATACAATGAAAAATCAGTTGTCTTCTGAAAGGATTTAATTCAAATACTTAAGTCAGCAGCTAACTGACAACAGCACTAAGCAGCTGAAAACTGTTGGATAGGTTATGCTCTTCCAGTTCATTATTATTTTGTGGGTTTCATTTTCATTTAAGAGAAAAGTTCTTGTTATAAAACATTCACTGTGTCTGTAACAACGATACTATAATAAGTTCAAATGAGTGCCATTTTTTTAAATCCTCAAAAATGTACTACCTTTTTTTCTCTGAAAATTATTTCCAAAAGTAGGTTTGTCGTTACTTTTACTTTGCATGTTGTCTCACAGAGGGAAAAAAAGTCATTTAGTTAAATAGGAAGACATAAATCTATTTTTAAGTCCAGTGATTAACATTTTAAGGCTGAAAATATTTTGAAAAGACAGGCAATCCTCTATCAAACTATAGTATAAACAAGGCTGCCACAATCTTCAAATCCGACATAAGGCTAGGCTTTATGAACATCAGTGGAGGCTTTCTAGTCCTCTACTAGATATGGCAACATAAATTATCAGTTTTCTGAATTTAAAGTCCCACCTAGAAAAAAGAAAATATTTGGTAAAATCATGACTTAAATGCAAACTAAAAACTTGACTCTATGAAAGTGTCCATGAGTAATGATTTTTTATACTGCTTAGGTTTAAAATTCCTCAGAAACAGTGGTTAAAATGTTTTAAGTGCTAAATTACAAGTTAGCTTTCCAAACTAAATCAACTGGATGGTACAGGAGATTGCAAATCAAAGTTTGCATCTTTTCCTTGAGACACTGATCCAAAGCCTGTTGAAGTTAATTGGAATCTTTCAAGTGAATTCACTTTGGGCCTTGGAAGAGAAACATTATGTTAGCACTTTTACCTTTATAATACCTTCTAGTCCCATGCAGGATATGCAAACAAAGGGGAAACTAAGAATTGGATAAAAGCTGGGTGCTGTGTCTGAGAGGCAGTAGTGACACGTGGTAAATATTCCATTTCAGGGCTCTGGCAAACAAAAGTTCACAAAATCTGCAGACAAGCATGGCCAGCCACCTCTGCTGCTGTATGCACACTCCATCCTTTCAGGCTGGAGATCTTACAGAGCCATTGGGTCATCCTTTGCAAGGGCAAAGTCCTTCCTTGGGTCTGTCCCAAGCCTCCTGCAGCCCCCTCAATCCCAAAATTAACATATCTGTAGGAGACACCTGTAATGTGCCCAGGGTTAACTTTCTCTTACTGATGCCTCTAGGTATCTGTGTGCTGAGTTTCACCTCTTTGCTTGGCATATTTGCACTGCTAAGCCTGATCCCAATATTTCCAAGTCATTAAAGTATAGTCCTACATCTTACCATGGAGCATAACAGTCTTAGCTCCATCTCATTCAGCCATCTGCAATGTGCTTTGAAATCAAAAGGCTACCTGAAATTAAGATTTTTTTGGTGCTCACTGGTCTTGTATGTACTGGTGTCATATGAGTATGAGCCAGATTTTCAATTATTTTCTTTTTGCATCAACACAGATCAATTTTACATAGGCAGAATCCCAAAGTATAAAGGGAAGCAGGACAGAAGCTCTGGAGAAGCCAGATGCTTCTTCTGGGAGCAGGAAAGACAGGCAGAAGTGGGATTTATTGCTCCTGGGGAATGTCCTCTCCATCCACAGCCCAAGCACTGCAACCCTCACCTCTTGGTCAGCACTTTGCATTTCCATAGCATTTCACATCAGTGTGGAGCAGGGTTGAGTGTACTTTGGGTGGCAGGGTCAGAACTTGGTGAAGAATTTGCCTCAAGTCCTGCCAAAACTTTTGCATTTGCATTTCAACAACCTCATAGTGTTGAAAAGTGCATTAAATTGTAAAATATTTTTGCAGGACTGGGGGCTACCAGACCCCATGCTGGGCATCTGAATCCTTTAATGGCAAAATTGCAAGTTTAAGACTGTGCACCTGTCTGCTCCTGTAACAATGAGACATTTTCCCAATAGATTTCTGGGGATTTTGATCAAATTCAGTGGCAGCCTTGGTAATAGATGCTCTAATGTAGGTCAATGATTTTTGAAAACCTCTGCTGTGAAATGACTAGCTAGGGCACTGAAACACACTCCTGATCCTGCTTCTTTCATAAGAAACACTCGTGGAGCAGGGCCTGAGCCCTCCCTGCCACCTGCTGCTGAGCTAGCTGCTTCTTGGCCCCTCTGAAAAACTTCTCCCCTCTTTCTTAAAACAAAATTGATGGTTTGGCTTCTTTTGTCCACTTTGTTCTGAAGTTTAAACCAAGGGTTGGGGCGCAATGGCACAAGGATCCCTCAGAGTAAAATTTTGGTATAGTACCATTTGATTGTTATGCACGATCTCTAAATATTGAAAATAATTCTTAGCTCAATCTAAGGTATATTGTTTTGTTTTGGTAGTTAACATTTTATGGTAGGAAACCTGAGCTTGGTACCTCAGCTGCAATGAAATGATGTTTATGGTAAACTTCCCTTCCCAAATTTCCTAATTTACCCACTCCTAAAAAGCCCAGACCTCTACAGACTAATGTTTTTGTGCAGACCTGGACAAAAACTGTCAGTGTAAAGCAACCTATATGATGAAAAATACATAATTTACAGCCTGAAACTAAATTTATGTTGCTTAAAACAACTATTTTCTGTTGGAGAGGTGGAGGTGCTAAAACTAATTACAGCCTAGTTTTGCGCCTTGTAAGAGGTCAAGACATGAGACAGACACAAGACTAATGTGGAAAAGTGGGGCTGTAACTTTACTGGAACTAGAAACCTGGCCACAGTCAAGATGCTCCCTGGGCTATACCTCATATGAGTGTATATCCTATCCTTGGATAAAACACCAAATCTAGATTAAAAGCTCCCCCTTGCTTTAGGAAGACAGCCAGAGAGATTATGCTGGGTGTCAGGACCTACACCCAGCTGCTCACTTTGCTTGAGGGAGCCACATGGTAAAGGCTCTTCTGCTACAGGGCAGGATCCAGACCTCTCTGTGTAGAGATCAGCCCTTGGCACTGAGTCCTGGATTAAATATTAGCTTAAATTTTAGCTACCTGCCAGTCATACTCTTAGAAGCTGGCTTTTCAGGAAGATAAAAGTACCCAAAGCACCGAAGAAAAATCTACACTCATTGACAGTGGGCACATGGTCAGAGGAATGCAGTCTGGGCAAAATACAAAAGGCAGCAATAAAACGTCCTGCTGCTGTGAAGCTTTCCCATCCAGCCTCATGGAAACCAGCCTGAAGCCAGAGAACCCTGTCTGAGGGAGGTGGAAAATTTCACAAAGTGAGAAAAACTTGAATCTTTGTGAAGAATCTGGGTTCACCCTCCCAAGTTCTGCAGTAGGTGACAGCCCTGAGCATGGCATGGGACCTCATCTCCTCCCACTGGTGTGACCATGGGGTGTCTTGCAGCACCTTCACCAGCCCACTTCCCAAGGCAAGCCTAAGGAAAGGAAAATCCCTTTGGGAAACTTGTCCTCTTTGGCATGCAGGAGTGCCTGACCATGAGTTGCAAAGAAACAACTGTGCATCCACTGACAATCTACACACTAATTTTAGGGCTTTAACCCACTCTAATTATATTTGGGAGCATTTTTCTTGACATTTGGATGTTTGGGGCTGGCAAAACAGCCTCAGTGGATGATATCTGGCGCTTCCTGGATTTTCCACACAAGGTAAGCCAACAGGCCTGAAGCAGCTGGGGCTGGCCAAGTCCTCTTCCCTGTTGTGCAGATTCATGATGTGCCAAGGAAGCTCCACAAGTGGAGGCTCAAAGGTGAGAAGACAGTGGGGGGAGATGAAACTTTGGCTACCCATTATTTCACTTCACTTCAAATGACCCTTAACATCCAGGAGGAGAAAATACAGTGAAAATCTCTCCCTGAATTTGCAGGACAGTAAACATGAGACCTTTCTTCTGAAGACCCAAAGGTGGTCCTTTATTTGGATGAAACTTGTCTCCCACACCCTCACCACTGGTGATGAATACCCCCAGATTTATCCCAGAAGTGTTGTACCTGGCCATGTGGAAAAGGACAACTGTCTGCTGTGGAAAGAGCAGCAGATTGGGCTGTGGTTACTGATCCTGTCTGCGGCTGAGGGCTCCCTGATGGAGGAGCCTACATCCAGCCCTTAGAGATGCTCCTGCCTTCCAGAGGCGGCTGGCAGAAGTTGCTGATGTCTTTGGCTGCCCTGAGTGCCCCTCATTCAAGGTCCTGCATGGAATTCCTTTCTCTGCCAAGTGGTTTAAAAAAAAAAAAAAGGAAAAAAGAAGAAAAAAAATAATTAGACTTACACTTAAAAAAACAGTTTGGAAAATATGTTGCTTAAAATCAACCCCCATTTAAAAAAATTAGTTCAAGATGTTGTCACTTCCCGAGCCAGGAGACATTGGGAGCACAATGCAGGAAGCCTGTCCAGCCCCTGCACTGCTGTCCGACAGGGACAAGTTATTATAGTGTGGGTGAGATTAAAAAAGGTTCTGAGCACCCAGACAAAATTTTCCTTTGTCTCTGTGCAGTGTGCGTGTAACCCAGTCTGTGACCTGCACTGACCAGGGCATGGAAAAGAGGTTCAAGAGTTTTACCTCTATGAAGTCATTTGTTTCAGACAAATTGCAAACAGCAACACAGATCCATCTGTGGTAAAGACTATTTCTGCCATGTTGTCAGTGGGATGTTGCTAAACAAGGCTGCCACAGACTCTCTTCACCCCACAGGCCGCCCTCAGGACATCAAACTGTCAGGAAGAGATGCAGTAGGATGCTGATGCCAAGCAATCACAGAATCATAGAATGGTTTTAGGTTGAAGGGGACATAAAAGATCATCTCGTTCCAACCCCCCTACCTTGGGCAGGGACACCTTCCATTAGACCAGGTTGCTCAAAGTCCTGTCCAACCTGGCCTTGAACACTTCCAGTGTCCACAGGTTCTCTGACAACAGGTTCCAGTGTCCCACCACCCTCACAGTAAAGAATTTCTTCCAAATATCTGATCTAAATCTATCCTTACCCTAATGCAGGAGGACGATGAGTCAGCTATGAGAGACACAGGAATAATGAAATCATTTAAGTGAGCAAGAACTGTGCTGTGTGTGTCTGTGTTTGTAAGGGTATGATGCACACACCAAAGGCACTGAGGCATAAAGATGCCTGCTATCTGTTATTCTGTTATCACAATATCTGTGTTCCAGCATGACCATGCAATCACATTCACAATTTATTTTAGAATTGGGAAAGGAGAGGAGGAATAGCTTTTTTCTCTTAAGCACTTCAGGACCAGATCCAAATCTCTTCAAAATCAATGGGCACCTTTCCAATGCTTTCATTAGTTTTCAGCACATACCCTAGCTGCAGTAGAACAAATGGGGATCATTATTTAGGCAGATAAACCTTCCACCACCTTCAACTAGCAATAAGTTTCAGTGTGACAGAGACATAACTCATATTTGGGAGTCAAAACATGGCTTGCTAACTCTCTAACAGCACTGGGAGATAACGTGGTTTGGAACTGAACATTTCAAGGAGATATCAACTGAAATCTGCAGTGCATAAGCTGTTGCTTTCAGGAGCCCCTACATTTTCTTCTTTCTTTTTTTGTTTCTCATTTCCTTAGCTTCAGCTTCCCCTTTCTTTAATTTATCCTACAGTCTTCACTTCAGTGAGGCAATGCTCAGTGTACAGAACATGAACTCCAAGTTGAGTTTCTTTGTTTTAAGGCAACTCTAAATTGAGCTTTCTCCATTTTCTTAGCTTTTCAGCTCTTTTCAGCATCTTGTAAGTTAAAATATTGTAGTGTGAAATGAAGGTTTATAAGACACAATAAAAAATTGGAAATTTCATTTTCAAGGAATATTATAGTAGACAAAACCACTGACAGTCGTATGCTACAGGCTGGATGCAATAATCTGAAAGGATTTTCCAGCCTAAACAATTCTCTGAATCTATTAATAAGTTTAGTAAGTGTATCCTTTAACATGATTTTGCAATTGTTTATATCTGCAATTACAACTTAGAGATGTTTTTTCTCAGTATTATCTGTACACATTTCTGAAGAAATGTGGGTCCAAAACATACTCTAAAGTAACTTTCACATATAGAAAGCATATATAGCATTGAATCTGGATCTCCCCAGATTGTCCGTAAAAGCAATTTATTTCCTTTAATTAATGTTATCAAAGTCTTGACTCTAAGTTTTTTGAAAGTGAATGTCAGAAGTTATGTTTCAAGAGAATTTACAGGCAATTGAAATATTAATTTTTTTTTATTTTTTTCCAGGGGTTGAACCAGTTGAATAAACCAGTCTTTGATAATATCTTTAAAGTGCTTAAATGTGAATTTAAGAAACTGAATTGTGAAAGCTGAGTTGCTTTCATTTACCAATTTTTTAAAAAGATTGTTTCCTGTACATTGACAAGGTTCAATTTCACGAAGTGGTTTGAACAAACAGAAGCATTTTTTTCCTCTCACTTAAAGACAATACACTGCAGAGATTAGCAAAACATATTATTTGCTTCCTCAGATTTTGGAAGAAGAGAAAATATTTGTTTTCTCATCAAGTAATAGATGTCCCATTTTATCATCTGCTGTGGGAGTATTCGATCCATATTTAAGTAAATGAAAAGCATGGCTACAGACTTGCAGGTCTGAATTTCAGATCAGTTGATAACAATAATAATACTCCAAGAAATCAGTTATGTGATAAAGGATAAAAAAAATCTAGGAAATTAATCACTTCATGATATTTCTATCTACAGGAAAATTCATAGCAACTTTTGTTAAAATTTGCAGTATAAGGCAATAATACCTGCAACAACAACAACAAAACTTTACAACCCTGAATCTATGACTTTGGGTTTTTTTTGTTTTACAGATACTGAGCTTAAAAATTCCTGATAAACTGAAATATTTTGTTTATTTCCATTAGAGAGATATGAAATGAGTCACTAAGTCTTTGACCTAAATGCCTGCTTGCTTGCGTATGTTATCTCCAAAAGACAGAACAAAATGTTATTAGGCTATAGGTTATTTTTCAGTCTGTGGGTTACTTTCAAAATTAAATAAAAAAACATTTCTACTTGGTTATATATGTTCATTACCTAGTGCCACTTTGCCCTCTTTCATATGTCCATTTTTCACATCAAAATAAGATTCACGCCTGTCCAAAGTTTCTTCCTAAATTCAAAATATAAGAAAAGAAGGTCAGAAAATAATAGGTTAAACATAACTTCTAACACTATAAATCCACCCAAGCATAAATAGCAAGGTGAATTGGTTTCTTAATGTTTACTGTGACTTTAAAATGAGTAGTAAGGAATCTCCAGTGCTGGAAAATTGAAGATTAAGGGTAATGAGTATCAAACAGAACTTAGAAACTGGGGCATAAAGCAGGCCAAAGCTGTGCTGGCTCTGAAGAAGTAAGGGTTAGGAGCAAGACTCATTGTTTTATGCCAGAGTTTATGCCAGAGAAATTCTCACTTGAACAAAACATTCCATGAAATCCACTGTACCTTGTCTGTGATCCAGCAGCTTTCACAAAGGTGAGGCATCACAGTGGGACATTTTCCTGCTCACCCCATGCAGTCTGGTGCTGAGCATTTCAGACTGAGATGTTGAGTGTTGGGTGCCACAATGGCAAAAAAATGGACAGTCATTGCCTGGGAAGGTAAAGCTTGATAAGGAGTTACCTTGATGGCCTTGGGTTAACCTTTGGGCTTGACTTTGAAAATGCCCATTTGCAATCCTCCAGTGAGGGTTTGGGTCTTGTTTTGAGTTCATTTGCCTTGAATAGATGAGGAACTTGGTGTCATAATGTCCTAGGGTTAGCACAGAATTACATTCCAGAATTTCAAGTAGATTATCTCAGCTTTGCCCAGCTGTGTTCACATCTCCTCTTGGAATCCTTGCAAAACTCTGTGTGGCCTAAATTTGAGTCCTCTCAAGGAATTTCATCCAAATGAAACTGGCTACCTAGATTATTAGCAGAGGATGCCACCATCTACACTGTATGGAAACCTCAAGCAACAGGGACCTTTTGGAGTTTCACATATGCCTGTACATGCACTACAACGTGGGAGGCCAAAGTTTTTCTGTTCATCATGTCAGGATGACCTTTTGTGGTGCTCCAGCTGCACTGAGGTTTGACCTACAGGCCCTGTGCATCAACCAGGACACCCAGGCAACATCACAGAGCCCGTGAGCAATGCTGACAAGCACTGAGCTGAGCATGAGTAAAGAAAATCCAATTTGTGCTGAGCACCAACACTGAGCCTTGACCTTACGAAATGCACTTACTGGCAGAAGGCTGCTGTTTGCTTCCGCTTTCTTTTTCGCTGGGGCCAAGTCTTTAATCTCAGCCAGTGCCACCCCTGAGCAGTCTGGCCTATGCTCTTTGGGGGCTGCTGAGATCCCAGCAGCCTCCTGCCAGGAGTTCATTAATTACAAGAGCAGGAGCGCTGCCTGAGTGCCGTGCCAGCGTGTGACTTCCAGGTCTTTGACGGTGTGTGTTTATGCAAGTGCAGACCGCCCTGGCTGGCGTCTGCTGCGCCTCGCAGGGTGACAAGGAAACGACAGTCAATTCAGGGGCATGCTCACGCGTCGCTGACGTGAAAATAGCCTGCCTTCATCATGCCAGAGAGGAGCCAGTGTCACACTCAGAACCGTGAGGTCACTTCCCCCATATCATGTCACATGTCTCCTGGGGTACTTGCACGGACAGAGCCGCAAAGCTGATGGATTCATATTTTGTTTCAGAGGTAGTTCACCATCACTCTGCTGCTGAGGTCAGTGGAAATGGAAACAAGACGGAGCCAGGCTGAGCCATGGAGCTCTCTGATACTGCCCTTGGAGCTGCCCAGCTCCAGGAGGGTTGCTTCCCTGGATTTCACAGACAGAAAGTAGCACGCAAGAGTCAGCGACTTGCTTGGTGCCAGAGTAGCTGCACTGGATACTGTGGACTGAAACAGTTTTGCACTGCACAGAGATCTGGAGCAAGGTCTTTTGTGCTTCCTGATTGCTATGAGTCACTCAGATTCCAATTCAAATGTAAACCCATTCTAAGACAGTTTAAAAATGTAAAATTAGTGCTTAGTTTCTTGACTGCTAGCATCAAATCTGGCCAAGGCAGCTATCTGTAATTTTAGAATATATCAAGTAGATTTACAGACCTCATGAAAACACTCTTTTCCATCTCCCTGGAGATTTAGCCTTCCACTTGCTTTTTAACTTCAGCCCATCTTTAGATCCTGTGGAAACAACACTAAAGCTAAATGCAGAACAAAAATGAGCTCACACCATCTGGAAAAGCTTCTTTCTTGGAGAGATCATATTTAACTTAGGAAGACCCCTACCAGGATAGCAGGAGTTCAAATGAAAAGCTTTTTGTAATAAATATATTTTAAGGGTTTATACAGTGGTAAAGAGCATCACACTTTCAGATAACCTTGCCAGGGTTTGCCACAAAGGAATATCAAAATATCAATGAGTAGACATCAATCCTTTTTAATGTTAGATTGAAACAAAGGGTTTGAAGTATAGGAACAGGAGAAGATTAATAAGACTGAAAAAGCTTAATATAATGATTATAGAAGTGATGGAAAGTTCCAAAGATGGTGTTATAACTATTGCATGTAAAATGAAGAGTAAATAACCACAGCAATAGTAATTAGTGTTTTTATGACTTGGCAATTTTATATGTTATCCCTCTATTATACATAAATGCATGACATACAACTGAATATAATATGCCATTAAGAGTGAAGGCTGAAGTCTTCTCAATTGCCATCTGAAAAGTGATCAAGCATCTTAGTACCAAAGAGGAAATATTTATAATATGTCAGTAAGTTCAAAAAATGGAAGCATCAGGATGGAGTAACTGGAAAAACAAGTGGTGTGAGAGAGCATGGAGCAGAGGCCAGTCAGAGGGCGGATAGAGGAGGAAAGACTTTTGGGAGAAAAGTATAAGCTTAAACTTCAATGAGTGGCAGCTGAGCCCTGCAGCTACTGCAGATAACTTGAAATAAAATACTAGGAGCAATAGAGTGAAGTGGCCTGTGTTCTTCCGAGAGCTGAATAAATTACAGACACTAATTTTCCTTCATCAACTTTTTCAGTTTTTCATTAAGAAGTTTCACAAGAGGTATTAAAAAATTGCAATGAACAATGAACAAATACGGAGCCCAAATCATTGTCATACAAGACTGGAACCAAAGATATTTGATAGACTCTGCCATGATGCTCCTTCATGCCCAGCTGCAGATTACAGAGCCGTTGATGCCCCTGCTACAGAACATTGCAATATCAGTCTTGAACTGTGCACTGGGATGTCTGCTTCCCTGTCATACTTGCCAGAATAATGTGGCTGAAAGTCTGATCTGAAGCTGAATACATTATTTCTGTTATCTGACACTGTGCAAAGGGTGAGACTAAACTTTCATTGTCTGTCAGCAAAATAAAAAGTGAACTATCTCCCACTGACCTTGACTCCATACTTGCATAAACTCACAGAAAGTTTAGGCTTTCAGCTTTCTAAAAGATTAGATGATGCAGTTGTCCAGATGCTCTTCACAGAAGGCTGTATTACAAGGATAGTGCCATTGCAACCATTGAACAAGAATTTTTCGGCATTCTCAAGCACCCTTTTTGTAGTGCAGCTGGCCAATTACGCTACTTCAGCAAGTATGTCACTGGAACCTGGTAGTTTGATGCAGTAGAGGTTCCTGCTGACTGAAAGGAAGACAGTGTTATTCCAGTTTATAAGGGCATGAGGGAAACCTTGGAAACTACAGACCTGCTAGCCCAGCCTCAGTGACTGGGAAAATTACAGAGAACATAATACTGATGTATTATGTTCTCTGTATAGGACAAGGCAATCAGACAACACGGGTTCACAAAGGGAAAGTCCTGTATAACTTAGTATTCTTCTAGCATAAGGTCACACACCTAGAGGATGAAGGGAAGGCAGTGGAGGAAGATTCTCTGGAATTCATTTTATAAAGGCTTTTGTTTCTGTCCATCACAACATTCTTCTAGACAAGCCATCCAACTGCAAAGTGAGCAGATACGTGGTGAAGAATTGAGTGAAGAGCAGGGCTCAAAAGGTTGTAGGTAATCTGGCTGGAGGTCAGTCACCAGCATTGTAGGGACAGTTCTGTTCAATATATTTACCAATGATCTGGAGACAGAAGTTGGAATTTTGCTGATGGTGCTAGACTGGAATGTGCTGTTGACACAGCTGTCTCTTAAGGGACAAGAGGCCTTGCAGAGGGATCTGGATAGATTGGAGCACTGAGCAATCATCAGTGGCAGGAAACAACAAGAACAAATGATGGCATGAAGAAATACTTTCCACAAGTATGAATTGGGAGTGGCATGGCTGGAGAGCAGCCCCACAGAAAATGATATGGGGCTGCAGGCTGACAGCAGGCTCAATACAAGTCAGCAGGGGCAAACCCCTCTCGGGATGCACCAAATACACCACAACCAGCTGGTCAAAAGGGGTGATTGCCCTGCTGTATTTAGCACTGGTGCAGAGTCATTTGACTATTGTGTGTCCCAAAATTTAACAAGGATGTGAAGGTCATGTGTGGGAATGGCTAAAAAGCTGCTTCCAACAGAAAGGATATAAAGAATTTTAAGTTTCTGACTCTATTTCAGGGCAGATATTCGCAAGCATTATCACAATGTGCAGGTGTAGCCAGAAGCAGGTTAATGCAATCCTCAGTTTAGCTTGAAAACCATCACTTGAAGTCTGGCAAAATCAAAGACAGAATTTTGTAAATCCCCTGCATCTTGTGGAGAGCCATTTGCTGGTGGGACTATGTGGGGAGAACAGATTTCTGTCTCACTCACTTGTCTCTTGTGGCAAGGAGTCAATGGCACAGTTTGTATCCAACACAGTTGCTATGATCTCCACCTCTCCAGGCAAGTTTGCCCATAGAGTTTCTTGGAATATTCTGAATTATGGGCTGTTTATCTTTCTGGTGAGTGTCCTTCACCCAGGCTCTCTCTGGAGAGAGTGAACAAGATGCTCTATAAACATCATTCCGTCACAGGACATATTTTGTTTGACCACACATCCTTCCTGAACCCTACCATATAGAATAACCCAAACAATGGAACTGCCTGGGGCCAAAAGAAGTGGTGCCAGGTGAACCCAGTTTCCTTCAAATCAGAGACCCAGACACTGGGTCAGACCACAGATAATACAAGTCTTGAAAATATGTAACTGATATTGAAAAAAACGCTGAAAACTATCTAAAAAGTACTAACCTGTACCAGAAACTGGAAAGCTGGTAACTGACTGATGCATAAAGAAGACTCTTTCTAGGAAAAAAAAAAAAAAAAACCTCAGAAGTTTTAAGAATGTGATTTTCTCTGTTTGGTAATGTGTTTTTTATGTATGAATTTGCATTTTGTATTTTGGCATTTAAAAAAATCCAACCCCCAAACATTCCTACTTTATTTTAATTTTTTTCTCTGTTTTAAAATTATTTTGATTTTCAGCCTTTGAGGAGGAAGAACAATAACAATGTCATGTATTACTTTAGGAGTAAAAGTTGAAACAATTTAGGTTTAGGAATACAGGTCAAGTAGTCCCTGTTTCCTGAAAAGGGAGAATAAGGATTGGTTACAGTCGCACAGAAAAGTGTGGTATTGGTATTTTCCAAATGATGACACACCTTGATAAGACACCTTGATATTTTCCAAAATGCTTGGTATTTTCCAAATTATGACACACCTTGATAAGACACAAACTACACTTTTTGCCTTTCAAAACTTTCTCTGCTGTGGTTGTTGAGTAGTGACGCATGAAAAGCACTCCTGTGCCTGCCTGGTGCTTGTGTTATCCACATGGAGTGCTGAAAAGTGGCAGCTCCTCGTGGGGCTGCAAGCCTGGAACCCTTCCAAGCACAGGCTGTTTTGCACAAGCAAGAACCCCTGGAGAAATGGAGCCAAGGGAAGAGCAGAGCTCACTCCCACTCCAGGTTTACAGTGGGCCAGAGAGAGCCAGGGCACGTGTGGTTCCTTGGAAGCACAAGTGCAGCAGGCAGGAACAGAGTTGGAAAGGCCCAGAGGAGCCCTGGCAAGGGGCTTTGCTCAATTACACACAGGACAAGAAGCAACCCCTGGGAGCCACCCTCAGAGCATAGAAAATTGCTTTTCCCCAGATGTGGGGCATGAGGGTCACCTTCATGGGGCATGAGCAGCATGCAGCAACCTGGGCAAGAGGGACTCTAGAAGCCCTGACCAAAGGTCATGGTTGATGCTGCAGAGGAAGGCCAAAAAGGCACAGAAAACTGCCAGTCTGTCCCATGGAAAAATTCTTTCCTGATCTCAGCACCAGTACAGGCTATTCTCTAGGCATGTAGGTATGTGTCTAAGATCTGTATTGTTGTCTCACAGGTTGGTCAACACCTCCCAGAAGATGTCTAAAACCTTTTACCCCTCAGCCTGGAGCTGTCTCAGGGCATTGTGAAAGCAGCTAAACTCAAATGGATGCTGAACTAGCACATCCTGACCCAATTAGCTCTGGCTGTACTATTTGCATTGCCATCCTGTGCGTATCTAGCAATAATCCAGACTGGAAGTAATAACTTCCTATATAATTGGCACTGAGTGCCACATCAAAATACAAAAATATTAACATCTTTTGGCTGCCATAGGTGGAATTTTTTTCAGAAGTGCAAGTGAGACTTGGCTTTTTTCTTTTACTTTATTTTTTAACTATGGCTATTAATGGCCTGATGTGAGGTTTGTGTCTCATCCCAAACATTTTCCTATGGGCTGCTGTTACATAGCAGGGCACTTTAGTGTGAGGGTTTTCAGTACAAAGCAAGTGCTCTTTACAGCTGGAGTGCAGTGATCCTGCTCACACCCTTGGGTTCAGGTGCCCAAAGTTCACTGCAGTGCTCAAGGCACCTGACTAAACACACACCACTTATGTCTCCCTCCTCTACAGCCCTTTGCCAGCCATGTTTTAGGCAGCTGCTCTAGAAATAAAGGAGGAAGTTTAAATGCTGTATTGTGCTTGGCCACCCTTGCCTGGTGCTTTTGGCTGGCAGGGACATGTTTCCCTGTAGAGGCAATATCCAATATTTTATTCTGCCTTTTTAAAAGATCCTCTGGAGGAACAGATTTTGTTAGTGAGCAACACATCTGACATCATGCTAGAGCTGCTCTAATATAGGCCACATTGAGCCCCAGTCTTTGAAGCACAATAATGTTTTGCTTCCTGTGGCTTAGCTTTTGCCATTGCCTGTTTCACGAGTCCAGCTCAGGTGGCTCAGCGATGGGAGAGGCAGCAGGTGTATGGGAACTTGTCTTGCATCACTTCATTCTGGACTTCACCCTCTGATTATTACTCCTAATGTTTCCCATGGGGATCATCAGTTCTTTTCATCCACATCTGTAAGAGTGAGACTGTTGGAACAAATAAGGGCAATATCATCTTGGCAGTGTGAGCTAGCACAAGGTGGAAATTAAATGGGAGTTGGGCGTTTTCAAGGTCCAAATTCAGCAGCTCTGCTAAGAAAACTTTTCTTGGAATTGAAAGAACAGAATCATAAGCGCCGACTGTTTATTTGCACCAGCTAGAGATTATTTCATGCTTAATCCATTCATTTCAGTGGGAGGTGCAAATGTTTGGTACTTCCCTGAAGCAAGTGTGAAAGGTCAAATCCATCCAAGGCCTCTTTCCTTTTGCAGGGCACCCAAAAGGCATGCCCTGGTCCCTACAGGGCCATCAGGCCCTGAGTGAACAGCATCTGTGTGAGCAAACCCCAGGAGTGCTCTGTCAGATTGGTGAAGTCTATCAGGGATTTGTATTGCCCAGAAAGAAATGCTGATGTTTAGGAACCTTTGAATATGGATTTGGTCCCCCATAATTAATATCTTTTCTGTAAATTCATAAAACAGGCTGAAAAGGGGCAGGCAAACATGGTTCTCCATCTTCCTTTCTTCTCTCTCTCCCACTTTTCTTTGGAGTGTGGTTGACTGGTTTTTTTGGGGTCCCACTCTCTTAGTATACTTTAGTTTTCATAAGTTCTTTTTTCACCTTGCTCTATTATTGTTGTTTTTCTCCCTTCTCACTTACATGAAACATGAACTTTAGAGATTTCTGAATGAGATTCCCCATCTAGGATGTCCCAGCAGGCTGGAAACAGGGAAAAACGTCTTCAGTTTGGGTGAGTTTTCTCCCATGGTAATGGACACTGCCTTTTGCTCATAGCCTCCTCTGTGTTCAAGCAAGAGCATTTGACAAAACAAAAGATCCAGAACAGGTCCTGTGCTGGCATAAAACATCATATTTCTTTGGAAATCTGCAGAGTATTGAGCCAACACACAAGAAAAGAAACCTCATTCCTTTGACAGGACTGGGTCTGCAGGAAGAAACAATGTCTTTAATTAGCTGAATTTATATGGTTGCAAAAGTAGTCAGCTTTAGGCAAGAGCTCCTCTTCAAGTCTACCACAGAAGCAGCCTCTTTCAAAGCTGAATGCCAGCTGAGAGGGATTATTCAGAGTTTAGTCCTTCTGACAAGCTGTGTTATTTATTTACTTTAAGCAGAAGTTCTAAGGCTAAAAAATTTATATTAAAACTATATATTGCTTTATAGATACAGTATTTGTTCCATGACAAATCTTTGGAGCTTTCTAAATAAAATTTCTTTAATTCAAAAGTCAACATTTTCTGAAAATAACTTTTACATCATTTCTGTAGAACGCTAGGAGAAGACATCTTGTTTTCTGTCTCTCTATGAAGCAACTTCTCAAGAATGAATTATGGTCATGCACACAGGATTTAGTACACCCTCTCACTTTAATAAAGCAAAAGCAATGTGGGCTGCCCAGCATAGTTGCCCATCTCCTTTGGAGAGATGTGGTGTATTTCCTGGGGTTAAGCGTCTACAGACTCTGCAGAGCCCGGAGTTTTAACAGTCATCACATCATAGTTGGTAGTCATTTGGGCCACCAGTAAGGGTATCCCTGCTGTCACTTGTCACTACTCCCAGCATTTCCACCTCCTGTGCTCTTGCCAGTGCAAACTGCTGCCATGAAGAATGTCCTTCTTTAAACAAGTCACTGATTATGAGGTATTGCAGCAATAAACAAGGGTTGCTACATGGCACCAAGTCTGTGGTAAAAAAAACCCCAAACCCAACATTCATATGAAAAATCGTCCCATCAAATTAACAAAAGCAGCTCACTTACAAAAAAAAAGAAGAAGGAGAAACACATAAATAATTTCAAAATGGCACAGCAATGGAAAGGTAGGAAGGACTTTTCCCACAACTTCAAAAGCCCTGTAGGAAAGCGGAGAAGACCTGGCCTGTGTGTGGGGACAGCAAGGTCCCTGATAGATCTGAAGAATGAAGATGGGACAGTGGGGACAGGCTGAAGGGCACTGTCTGGCCACACAGGGGCTGTCACAGACTGCTGGACTGGGGCAGGAGGCAAACCCTGCCAGACAGGCCAGGATGGCAGTGGCAGAGGTGATGGGAGCAGGCATGCATTCTCCATGGAAAACAAAACTGAGTCACTGGCCTGGCCTGAAGGATAATTTTAGTGCAGAGGGTGAAACCCAACCCTCTCCTTCAGCGTGACATGGGCTGTGACGTAGAGCTGGCAACTCAGCTGCTGCTGTTTCAGGAACGTCAAAGCTGTTTATCAGCCCTGGGCAAGCGTGGGAAAAACTTTGGCGGGGAGCAGGGTGAGCCCAGCAGGTTTTCCTTTCATTTCCTCTCCTTCCCTTTTGCTCATGAGCCCCTTTGCCTGGCGTCTTGGAAGGCTGAGCTGAGCCCAATTAATGGTGACAGCCGGGTGCTGAAGGCCTGAGCAACACCCCCGTGCACAGAGCGAGCGCGCAGGGCACAAAGGGTGAGCCCAGACGGGTAACACATGCACGTAATTTTATTCCACGTTGTAAGGCAGGGGCTGGGAACCCTCCATGACATGGGTGCTACTGCCCCAATGCCTCCAGGCCTCTGAGGGCCCCAGTGGTGGAGGCAGTGATGTTGGCCCAGAGTTATCACCATCAGGAAGGCAAGACCAGGCGGAAAGTAGAATTACTGTTCCCACCTTGCAGGGTGGGAAAGAAAGGAGTCTAAAGTAGATTCCTATGGATGTAGTGGTGAGAAGATTAATTCTTCAGTCTTCAAAGACAGCAGGCAGCTCTCTTTTAAAGGCACACACATTCTTGTAGATAGACATGCAGGTCATCAGTCATGCATTCACGCTTGCAATGCTGGGCTATTTGTCTTTGTTTCAAACAAAATATACTGCAGCTATGTGCATCACTTCATTCAGGATGCAGTTTCAGGCTCTGTGCTGAAACAGCCATACCAAACCACACAGGTCTTTACCCTGGAGCATGTTGAATCAAAGCAGTGTTTGGAAATTTCCACTACCATCTTCAGAGCAGCATCTTGTCCTACATTTCTGACAGTTTTACAGGACTACTAATTGGATCATAAGTTTTTTCCCTTTCCCCTTATAAAGCAGTAAGTGCTCAGGATTGTTTAAAAAGTTTTCCAAGCTTGTTCCATTTGTTCCTATGCCTAAGTGCAGATGTGATAACTAAATCTCTAAGTGTCTGAGTCCATGCCATACATGCAGACTCCTGAAAAGACCGTGATCTCCAGATCTTTATAGTCAGGGACCTCTGTCTATTTGCATTGGGTGCTCTTTTGAAAGCTTTATTCCTTATAGCTAGGGAATAAGCTACTGATGATCCTGTGATGTGCCTTTCTGTCATGTGGGAACATCCTGCAGTTTGCCTCCAGCATCAGTTTGTGGCCAAGGATGCAGAAGATGCAGGATGTGATACAACATACATGCCAAGACCTCTCATCAACTGGTATTTTGGGACAGCAGCAATTGCACATGAGCCAGCTCTGGTCTCTTTGTTGGACACCCTCATGTAGTTCAGTGTATGTTGCTCACATATGGCTGGCACTGCCCCTGCCCTTGAGATAGAACTGCTGGCAAAATAAATAGGTCAAGTCCAGCTCAGATCCATCAGGTATGTAAATGCTCAATTCCTACAGAAATAAATGCAAGTGAAGGTTGCAAACACTGTTTGGAAGTGGGCTTCAGTGACATTAGGAAGTAAAGGGTGGTGGGAAAAGAGATGCAAGGTTGCAAGGAGTAACTGTAAGCACTAAAATGTAATTAACTTCAAGGTGAGAAATACACGAATTTTGTTAATGTCCCAAAATAAGAATGTCATACTGTTTAGAGATTTCTTGACTAAAATTGACTTTGACAATGGATTATTGTGTTTCTTCCTATGGTCTTCATGAAAGTTGGCATTTCCTGGTAAATGGCAGCACTTCCATGGCGTGCAGCATGGCTTGAGGCAGCAAAATCTGTCCCTAATACTAGAGTTATGCAAACTGTTAAAATAGGAACTGAACCAAATGCTCAGATCTCCTCCCCAAACTCAAACTAAACCTTTCTTTGAGGTTCAGGAATGTTTGGTTAACTTTAAATTAAACAATGTTGTGCTTCTACACATCCTGCTTTCAGAGAAGACTCCAAGCAGAAACACAAAAATATGGCAGGCACATCTATGTTTGCACTATTTCTGGCCCAGCTGAAACAAGGAAACACTGGAAATCTCACAAAATCAGCTTTGCCTCACACACTATCCAGCTACCAGGTTCTGTTGCTATAGGCCCACAGAATACAATATAACTCATGTACATTCCAATTTATCATTAACTGTGATAAACAAGTTTCCCAGACTATCAGACATATGTACCCCCCATTTTTATTCAATTGTGGCAGCATACTATATAGATACCTTATATTCCTTTTATGGTCCTTCTCATTGAGTCTCTGGCATAGTTGCCTAAAGACAAGATGTCTCTTGTGGTACATGACAAGAAACCAAAGCACATCATAACAAAGATAACAAACCAGGCACACGCATGTTGTGCTTCATATTTGGTTTGTGGCTAATTCAAAATATGCAATCCTAAATTTTGCTGCTTGATATCTCTTTGACAACTCTCTGCATTGGATTTGTAGAGCATAAATATGAAGACAACAGCATTGTTTTAGAGGAACATATTTAGCCATATAAAATTGCCCTGCAAGTCAGAGCAAAAATTTTAAAGCACTTTTGTGTACCAGACTTTTGCAAATTTGCAAATTCATATTTAAAGGAACACTTAATGCTATTGCTAGAAACTGTATCACTGTCAGCAAAACATAATACAGACACCCTGACTACCCAGCTATCTGCTCGACCGCAACAAAGCCATCCCAAACGATTCAGTACCACAGCTTCATGCTTGCTAGCCAGATTTATTATATTTTCCAGATTCTAACAGGACACATATTAAGAAATGCATGCTAATCATTGTCCTAATGAGAACAATATGCAGTTAGCATTTAGAGTGTCACACAAAAAATACAGAAGGCGAGTACAGAATAAATGCACTCTAAATTCAAGGAAACCCAATCCTTCTCTCCACTAGCATGTTTCAGTGAAATGGCTTGCTCCAAGAGAAATTTTTAATGAACTAGCTAAATTTTAACTGGTATGTATATGTGCTTTCATTAGGCATGGGGCAAAGTAAAATGCCATTCTGACCACAACTGTGAAAGAAAAACAACCACTGTCCTACTTGCTTACGTACAAAAAGCTATGAGTATATAAAGCACTAAAAGCTTGCCCAACATCTCTCCTCTGGAGACACCAAACTTCCCAGTGTTAACATCTGTTTACAGCCAGATGATTTCTGGAGCAAGCAACTACCCAACATGTGTAAGAGGACAAAAATCTGTCTTTAAATTTTTTTGCAAGTACTAAATAAAATGCACACCTTACAGAATAAAACAGTTAATATCATTTGGTAAATGTGCAAAACCTATGACGCTTCTGAGAGATTCAAAGGTGCATGAAGGTTTGGTTTGAATTTTCTAATGCAAAATATGTGCACTCCCTGCACTTTTTTGGTTATGTGGAGATAATAAGATCGAGATGCGGATGAAAGAGCAAATAAACCAGGCATCAATGGATCTGCTCAGATTGCAGTGCCTCGCTGCCACACCGCACATCTAAAAGCTGTACTTCCTATTCTTCCCTCCCTCCTCTCTACACAGGTCACAGGCTCTGTCTTTCTCTCCATCCCGACCACCAGGCAGTGTGTGAATGCTGATTCAGCTTCTACTAACTATGCACAAAGAACAGCTTTTCTTTTTTCAAACCTCCCTGGAATTATGAAGGTGTTTCCACACCCTGAGTGAAGACTGTTGAAAGTAGTTACAAAACATTAAAGCAGTTTAGAGTGCAGAACCATTTAATCTCTTTCCATAGGTTAAAACTAGTATTGCCTTGAAAAGTGAGTGCTGAAGTAAAATTTGACTGAAAATTGTCTCACCACACCCTACTGGAAGCCTTCTCCTAAAGGAAGATGCATAAAAAACATTGGCTTACTTCTTTTTGAAGGTGTACCTCTCCCTCCTTCCCTTCCATTCACACCATTCTCCCAAGAAACAGAAAAGTATTTTTTGCATATCAGCAAAAGAATAAAGCTACTCCAGTTTCTTTTCAGAAAGAACAAAACTTAGCTCAAAAATTGACTACCAACTTCCTGAAGAGCAGAAAAAAACCTCAAAAAACAACCAAAACAGAACACAAAGCAAAATAAAACAAAAAGAACAAATTTACACAATTTTGATGTGTACAATTTAAAATTATATTTTTCACTTAGGGATGAGGCTTTACGCAGGTGATCTTTCCCTTGAAGTCTCCAGAAGTAACAAGAAGAATGACAGCAAAATTTAGCTTTTTCTTCTAGACAGTACCATTGCTGCTGTCTGCCTATGCTTTGTCTTCTTGAAAAAAATAAATAATGAAATCTTTGCAAAAGGAAAATCAACATTAAATAAATAGTATCTAGAAATATTCTCTTAATGGTAACTATATAATACTGCAAGTACATCACTGAGCAGATTAATGTGATCAAAAGATATCTTTTGTTTTATATATTTTACTCAGTTATATGCTTATGTTCTCTCTCAAGCGAAAACTTACAAACTCCACAGAGAGCAATTATGTTGAAAAATCAGCTTAGATGTCAACAACTGACTACCAACAACCATGCTCTTGGCCAACATGTGTTTGCCCAGGGCAGCCAGGGTCCATACTCAGCATTCCTCTCTCATCCTCGTCAGCTGGGCTGTCTGGCAGGTGCTGGGTGGCGTGAACACGGAGGGGTCTGCGATGCCCGGGTGGATGTCAAAGAAGCGAGTGGAGGTTGTCACACTGTAATTCTTGGTGTAGGTTTCCTGTACTGGGTAACAGTCTTTGACGGTGTAAACGCCGACCCAGGATTCCACTGCAAACAACCAGAAATGTGACTGCTTTAGGTGACAAGACAAGATGAATGGGTCATGAAGATGTCAGTCTCTTTTAACTCATTGCTTCTGTTTAACATTGTCTATTCAGATTCCCATTATAATTTAATTTTTTTAAAAATTCCTATTATTTTCAAACACTTCTAGTGGTTTATTATCTCAAGATTATGCTCAACGCTGATCTCCTCCAGAATGTGATGCAGCAAGTCTGTGTGCCTTTTTTAACTTCACTTTAATTCCACAGTGTGCTAACCTCAGAGGTGTTCCCTTGCTCTATTTCCCTTCTGTTCTCCGTCATCACCTCAGCCTTTTCCAATATGCTGTTTAGGCAGTGGCAGTAATACCATTGAAGTGGTGTCCTTTGAATGCCCTTTGCTTTTATCTCTCTTTTATTATTTATCTCTCTTTTTATTTTTTTATTTCTGTGATCATTCATTACCCCTTCAATCATATTCTATCCTGGTGTTTTATACATTTCAGATCTCTTGATAGCAGAAACTCACAATGTTAAAATTACCTACTGATCACAAATCAGTTCCTCTGAGGAATGTCTATAACAAATTTTTCTAGTCCCAAGAACACTTATTTTCTCCCACCTAGCAGCAATCACACACAGTTATTTTCAGTACTTTCAGTTTTGTGTCATAGGCTGTAGCACAACAACATTACCAGAAATAAATAAATGGTGACATGAAACATACTTATACTGTATTCAAAGAAAGGGTGCCAAGCTAAGCAATATTTGAATATACCTCTTTTGAGCATGCTAATATACCAAAAACATTTTGACCTTAATTAATATGGTTTTGAGCACATACATAGAAATGGATGCAACCTTTTACTAAACAAGCCTTCTCTCAGAATTTAGAATAAAAAAAATCATGGTTAAATATGATGCTACCGAAGTAGCCTGTATCTCCCCCAAAACTTTTTTAATTATAAAAGAAATATAATTTTTACAATTCAAACCAATACTAGATGAAAGGTAGGTAAGTAACTTTCAGACATTATGCTTATGAACGATCATACAGAACTGGAGCACTGGAGATACAAAATAATACTGGATAAAAATCACACATCATTAATTGAATGTATCTGGATATAAAATTCCACAAAAATTCCAAAAATATCAGATCTGAAAAAAAAAAAATATTGGAGTGAGTGATTATTTGCCTCTTGAAGAATACCAGAGGATATTTCAGGTCTAATGATCTTGTCCTTCATTCTCTACTTCATTTGTTATACTCTTATTCAAGAAAGAAATATTTTCCTCTGGCTAAATGCTCAAGTTTGTAATCAGCCTATATATTAGATGTCCATACCCGTAAGTATTGCACTAGCTGAACTCTCATAAATTTTCATGGAGGTTTTAAAATTATTTTTATAGTTGTCTGGGTCATCAATAAACCATAGATGAAATTGAAGCCGAAGTGCTAATAAATTTCTGTGCATTCAAAATCTAGCATACTATACCTTGGAAAATTCAGCCTCCTTTCTTTCATGATGCAAGTGCTCAGCTGCCAAGTGCAGAACTAAGCCTTGTGAGAAGATATTTCTTACCAATACAGAGGACAACAACATTTAGTCATATATTAAGGATTTTAATGGCTGCAGAACCATGTGTAGACAAACACTGACACCTCCTCTGTTTCTGTTACACAGACTCTAGTTTGAGTGTGCCCCTAATTATAGTACCAATTATTCTCTAGGCAAATTTTGGAAACGGGCTGCCAGATTCAGACACAAAATGATGCGGTTCCATGCCAAACTCTGTATGATACCAAATACAACACAATCAAGTCCTCTCAACATATTTATTCCTGCTGAAATATGAAATTTTCCTAAAAAACACATTGTTATTAAAATGATATTCTGTGCACAGGGCATTTTCATTACTTCTTCCAGAGAACTCTATGGAAATATGGAAACCTGGGATGAAGCACAAATAATTTTATTTCTCCCTGTGCAGCAGAGACATTGATTATTATTAAAATAAAACAAAAGTATGCACATACATTTCCTGGCTGGTTTTCTGTCAGACCATTCCTGTACCATAACTTCATCTCCAGGTCCCCCAATGTAGTACTGATCTTCATAAGTTGAATTGGCAGGAATATCATATGGATCCCATGGCTCTGTCAGAGCAATCTTTGAGCAAAGCTTTGTAACTTGTTCAATCTGAAACATCACTGCATCTTTGTAGAGCAATATATACTCAAAGAACCTGAAACATTAAGAAAAAGCAATTAATATATACATATAGTCTTTTTCTATCCCAAGCAAGGAACATTGCTGATATGTAAGCTTGCCTTTGACTTCTCAGCATAAGAACATTTCCACTTGCATTTAACCTTGCCAAACTTTGAGAAATGCTAACCAGTTGAGCTGAAATTTCCCATGCTAAAAGTTTGTCTCAGCTGATTCTTTCCAAAATAAATAAATCAGGCTGAACTGGTTCAGCCATTTCTGAGAACAACAGAACAACTCTTCTGAGAACAACTGAGAGAAAAACATGTTATTATTCCTAGTTTTGTTTTGGTTTTTTTTTTAAATAACTGTTTCATTAAAAAGCTCCAGTGCCTCCATGTTTTGGAGAAAGGACTTAAAACTTTGGCAGGGAAAAAGTTTTTATTAAAAGTTGCCCAGATTTGGCTAAGTTATAAGTCTTTGAAAAAAATCTGTTTGCATAGGCTGGATAGATTCACTTCTGCACGAACATGGTAGAGCCTTCCTGTGTACTGGTTAGATGGGGTATCTGCCATCCTTACAGATGTTTCTCCATGGCAACACACACAGCTTAAGTGGGACATGGGGGTGAAGGGGGAAGTACATGGCCCCAAGTGCAGAACAGGGTCACCCTCCATAAGGCACAGGTTCTCCCACAACATAGCGAAAAAAAAAAAGCAGAGGAGCAAAATAGCAAGGCAGAGATAAGGAGAGGTGTGGAGCTCAATGAGCTTGAGAGGCTAGAAGGTGAAGTCACCAGCATGGATAGTTAATAAGGATTTAAAACCAATCTTCTAATGAGTATGAAGTGACCAAGCCAAGCTCTGAGGAGAGATGATAAACATTTATATGGACACTTTCATTTAGTTTCTTCTTACAGAGGTCTGATCTACCACCAGTACTGTGACGTTGCTTCCATACCCTCAAAAAGGAGGCGGTATGGTCCTTACCTTTTAACTGTGCACAAAGCCAGACAGAAGCAGAAAATCAAAATTATCAGAAGTATCAGCTGATCTTGAACATTCAGCTGGAAATAGCAGAAACTTAACTTCTCCAGGGTACTTTGCACTACCAATCAGATGAGAAATTGTTCACAGCATGTCTCAAATCATTGTCATGTGTGCTCTGCATCTTTTGCAAAGGACTTTCTAAACCCTCCAATACTCTGCATTCATTATTAGAGGCTTCCCTTGAATATCTCAACTCGAATACTTGGCTACAGGCTACTGTTATGCAGTGACTCTAGAGAAAAGGAGTCATCTTTCTGTAATTCCTTGTTTCATTCATGATGCTGCCCCCATTTCCTGCAAAAAAAAAAAAAGGCTTTGGACACAGGTATCTTCTGCTTCACAAATCTGATGCTAGTCCCTAACACTGTTCATCCTGCGCCATCAGAAAGATGGGAAGCTAGTAGAAAACAATGCATAATTAATGCAATTGAAGAGATGCACAAAAACAAGACCAGACCCTTCTCTATTTCCCAACTCCTGCATGTTTCTCTTTGCAGCCTTCACATTCTTTTGGGGAGGATGCAAAGTTTACATAAAATAGGGTCGAAACCAAAACAATTTACAGTTTTAATTTTTGCACTACACAATTGCACCAGACAGCAATAACTTCACCCACCACTGACATTGTGGCATTTAAAGGTTGCATAATAAGAAATGTCTCAGCATGGTTAAAAGCATCTGAGCAACATTCCCACCACTTCTTGAGAGCATCATTTATTCTTCATGCATGGAAACACGGTCAGGCTAAATGCACTTAGCTAAATTGAACAGTGAAGGAGAATATAAAATGGGACAAGGAATCTGACATGATGTAAACTGGGGCCCATCTCTCACTCACAACCTTGCAAAACATGGGAGGTAGGCTTGTCCTGCTTTCCAAGTGGGAAACTGGGAACTTCCCCCACACTGACAAGACTCATGTAAAGAAGCTGACAAACTGCAAGGCTACATATGACCTTCCCCATGGTAAATCATTCTCCTGCCCATATCTTAAAATATTCCTGCTTTTGCCATGCCTTGCACCAACCTAAACTTGCCTGTCATTTTCTTAGTCAAAGGCAAGGTTTGCACAGTCATGATGTGCTAATGAAGAATTCAGTATCTTTTTAAACTCTTTTCTTACATAAACCCAACCTGAGATCACATATGGACATACAGAACTTTTATATCACATTTGGTCCAGAGAACATACAAGAACACTAAAATACATTTATTTATGTGTTTTCAATGAGAGTCTACTGACCCAACTACTCTTCAGCTGGCTGCCCAGCAGCTCCCATAAAAGTGGGATGGGAAATGCCTTACAGAGGAATCTATCACCATGTTTGAGACATCTGAGTGATAAAACAGTGATTTTGTAAAAGAACATAAAACCCCAATGTATTAGAAAAGCATTACAAACAAATAGGAATAAAAATAAAACTGTTACATTTCTTTTTTATTTTAAATCCTCACTTAAAACTTAATTCACAAAGAAGTTTTACTTGCATATTTAACAATCCCACAGACACAAAAGAGGCATTATGAAACACAGAAGTAAATAAAAATTAGGAAAATCCAAACAAATCAAACTCAGCACTAATAATCTCCCTGACAGCCATTCTGTAGAGTAAGAGGCTCCACCACTGAGATTTTTGGTTCTGGGAGAGGTGGGTTGAACATATGTGTAGGAGACACTGGTCCTACACCTTGATGTGCTGCTGGGATGAACTCTGCCTCTGTGGGGGCACGCATACAAGAAGAGATCTGCAGAAAACCTCGTTCTGCTCACTGTGCATGACAGCCCCGGGTAAGCAGGGGCAAGATTTACACTGTCCTTGTTCAACCCAGATGTGCCTCACATCCCAGCTTTATAGAGAATTGCTCTGTGTCCTGGAAATAGCCAGCACAGAAACCTAAGATTACACAGGATCTGAGTTTAACAGCACATGAAAAGTGAATGGTTAAGTTGTTGTTTTATAAAGAGAAGTACTTACCAGCCAAAATTAACAGCAAAATGTACACAAATATAAAAATTATAATTTAAAAAAAATTAAAATAAGAAATATTTTTCTCTTCTTGTTTTTAACCAGCCAAGTCCTTAATGTACTGCCTCTATTTGTTTTAGGTGCCTGATATTTTATTGGCTTCTTGAGGGGAAGCACAGAGTCCTGAAAATAGGTCTTGGCAAAGAAACAGGAGAGGAAATTATTTTTAATTAGTTTGTTTTTTCAGAAAAATGTAATGTATTTGCAGCCTGCACCCACTTCTAATATTATTTTTATAATAATTTAATTAAACTGTAATTTCAAGAAAGCCCCAACCTAAAAGGAAGTGCCCCAACTAGGCCTCAAATAGGCACCTTGAAACAGATTTGAAGAAGACACTTGGACAATTATCCTACTTGCCTGACTGAGATTATTTCCCTTCCTTTCCTACCCTATTCTACCCTACCCTGTCCTATCCCTCACCCCATTATACATTATGGGACTCTCTCATGATCCTTAATACTCCCTTTGTCTGTGTCTGAAAATGGATGAATTCCAGCATATAAAGACACACATGTTTTTGCTCCCATGCTTTAAAGAATTTCTTAACTCTGGACCATATCCTGCACAAATAATTCCATTGATTTTGCTGGAAGCAATCATGTCAGATAGGTGGGATACAAGCTGGGTTCAGTACTTTCTTCTCCCAAGCTAAGGAAAGTATTTTTCTGACTAAGAGACCAAGTGAGTTAAATGCAAAGCCAGAATACCACAACCACAAAACCCACAAGGTGAAGCACTTGTGTTAAGGATCTACTGCAAGGGGTGGCTGTGCATCCAAATACTGTCCCAGCTCTGAGAGTCCTCATGAAATCTGGGGAGATAGGCAGAGGTCCCTCTCAGGACATAGCCCAGATAACATAAAGACACACTCCTAGACCCTCACAAAGGTCTGAACTAATAAACTTATCTTCTGAATTGGTGATTTCTTTTCATGTTAATAATGTAATTCATAACAGTGAACAATTTTCCAGCATTTGTCAGCAAAAAAATCAATAATGTTAAGATCATGCTACCAACTCCTTTTCAGGTGCTCAGTCTGCATCCTAAGCTGGGTCCTTCCCAACCCTGAAGCCTGCTAGCCTGCCCATCACCTAACACATCTGCCTGACTCCCAGGGTTTACTTCTGCACTTCCAAGGGCTTCCCTGTGAGAGCCAAACCAAGAAGAAAGGAGCTGCTTGCTGTCCAACTGCCTTTGTAGTGACTCAGAGGAGCAGAGGTGCTGTTAGTGGCCTGGCAAGACCATGTGATGTATTGAAGAATATCAGACCAGGTCATTTGCTAGAGAGAAGCAAAATAATGGTCTGAGATTGAGACTGGGTAACAGAAACCCTTTCTGTGCTAAACCTGCCTCTGCATAATTTTGCTCTGTGGCTTTGGACAATCAACTTACAGTACCAGAGCCTTAAAATGCTGTTTATTACTTTCCTTTGATTGCTGTAGCACTGGAGAGAGACAAATCTGTGATCACAAATCAGTTGTGTTAAGGCATTGTATTAACAAAGAACAAAACCACAAATCCTACCCCAAAAAAACGCTGAAACAATGGTGAAACAGACTTTACTGCAAAGGTGTACTGGGGTTTCATGAACTTAGGGCTTTAACCTGTTGATTCAGATTTCCCAGCTGTAAATATTGTAACCTTAAAACTCTCATTCATGTTAGCCAGGACTTATATTACCTAGTAGTATAAAGCTACTGAAAAAACAAAGCAAAATTTTTATGCATTATTTCTATCTGAGCTTCTGTATTACTCAGCAGGAAACAGTATTTGCTATTTGATATCTCAAGCTGAGGTCACTGCAATTATTTGCAAGCTAACTTTACTTTCTCTTTGGTGATTAAATGAACTCTTGAAGCATCTGTCTGCCTTTGTGATACTACTTAATTCTTTGCCAGTTCTCTTTGTAAAATGACACTTTTAAACATTTCAAAAGAAGCTAACCCTACATCTGACTAGAAGAAATTGCCCTACAAATATCCTAAATTGTCTGTTCTAGTGTGCACAGATAGGTACATCCATATATTTAATTCTTGAGATAGGTAAATCCATATATTTAATTCTTGAGGTATCTTGTATCCTCTTGATAAAATACCTCACAATGATACCACTCTTTTTTACACATTTTTTTCTGAAAATGGACTGGGAGAATGGGAACTTTTACTAGAAGTGTGACTACGTAACCCCATCTTCTCAGGTCCTCAGATGAAGAATAGTTCAAGGGAACAAAGCTGCCAAGCAGACATGCAGACAGTTGATAAACACCCATCAGGTCAAGAACATTCATCTGCTTTTGGAAGGATCTGGCAAGCTCATTTCAAAAGGGAGAAGCATTCGTTTTTTAGTATATTTCTGGGAACTCCTTTCCTCTTTCCCATTAAGTTTTCGGTAATTTCAGACTTGTGTTTTTCTTCTGGTATATCAGACCTCAACAACAACAGTCATTTACCATATTTGATTTCACATGTTTGGCAGTGGTGCAGGACTATGGTATATTGTACAAATACAGGACTGTGCAAATACATGTGACAGTAAATGTAATGTGATATTGTGTAAAAGCTAAAATCTTTTAGTCCAACTTAAATCACTCACAGATTGTGAAGGCTTTTTTTAAAACAAAATTTTTCAAGGAGATCAAGCCCCCTGTATTAGGTATCTAATTAACAAGGAACTTTGACCACACTACCAGTTTCTGAAGCAGAGAGAATTAGCCCCTTTAAGTCCTGTTAATAATGCAGTTTGTGTAGAAAGAGAACCTTAAATACAGGAATCAAAAGCTGCAAAGTCAAATCTACACCAGCTAAAGGATGACATATTTTTGTGACTTTAATTGCAAAACTCAATAAAAATGATGCAATTTCTTATTATTTTAATTGTTTTCCCATAAATTAGATTAGTTATTTTGGCAAACACTAAGGGAAAATCAGCTCTTCAGCAAGAAGCCTGTTTCCCTTGCTGTCCCTTTTTGGCTATTTGACACTTCTTAATAATCCACCAAGTCACAGCCCTGAGAACAATGCATTGCAATTGAAGTTGAAATTCAGAAAAACAATAAAGCAAGAGGCTACAAGATGCACTGCCCTTAATAGAGAGCATCTGTCTGTTTCCATAAGAAATAGTATATTCATAACTGGAGCCCTCAGTAGGCAACAATGCAGCTCAAAAGGAAAGGAATGGAAGATGTGGCCAGCATACCATAATGCTTTCCAATGAATCAACGGAATCTACTCCTAGGGAATATGGTATATAATAGCAGAACCACACAATATCAAAATATACTTGAGGTCAGAGATTATTTTCCTGTTATGGGTTTGTAAAAAAGTCTAGTACAATGACTCTTCCATGAGTAAGTTAATAATAATAAAGGTTACTGGAAAATCACAGCAGGGCTTAGAGGAGACCAAAAAGAGTGAGGAAGGCCAGGACTCACCTCTCAGTATATACAAACAACCTTAGGAAAGATGAAATAATAAAGAGGGAAATGACAGAGGTACATTAGAATTTATTACATTTCTCACCCTCTTTGTGCTATATGAAGAAGGGAAGTAAATAACTCAATTGGAAGAGCTGATGCCCAAAACAGAGACATGGAAACGCTCTTTTGACAGTGCAATTATTTTAAGGCTCTCTGTGAGGTTGTAAAGATGTGAGAAATAGGAAACAGAAATTTAGCATGTAGAGAGCCAGAAAAAGCATGGCTACAATGATTGAGAGTATCTCAGAAAAGGAAAAAATCATACCCAAACATAAAAGATGTACCTGTCTTCCTGTTTTTAATTTTATGTCTAGAGGCCAGCCAGGAGCCTGCAGCTTGTGCCACAAGGGCTGGTGGAACCTGGGCAAGGCCAGGAGCAATGGTGGCCAAGCACCCCTAGCATGTATAAATGGAGCCCACAGGGAGCAGTAGAGGCCAGGGTGTGCTGGAGGGGATCCACCCAAGAGTACTGAGGGAGTGCACACAATTGCTCATGGAGACACTTTCCATCATTTCCCAGCAGTCCTGGCTCACTCAGGAGGTCACAGTTGACTGGAAGTTAGCAAACGTGATGTTCATCTGCAAGAAGGGCAAGGAGGAGGATACAGGGAACTACAGGCCTGTCAGCCTGATGTCAGTGCCATGAAAGGTCATGGAGCTGATCACCTTGAGGGGCATTATGCAGTATGTGCAGAACTGGGTCCAGCCCTCAGGGGTTTATGAAAGGCAGATCTTGCTTGGCCAACCCAAATCTCCTAGGATAAGATGATCTGTTCAGAGGATGAGGGAAAGGATATTGATGCATTCCTGGGTTTTAGTAAAGTGTTTGACACCATTATCCACAGCATTACCCTGAAGGAATTGGCTGCCTGTAGTTTGTATGGGTGCACTGTTTGCTGTGTTCAACACTGTCTGAAAAGCAGGGACCAAAGAGTGGTGGTGAACGGAGTTAAATCCAGCTGGTGGCCAGTGATGAGTGGTGTTCCCAACGGCCCATTACTGAGGCTAGTCCTGTTTAGTATCTTTATCCATGAACTGAATCAAGTGCACCCTCAATAAATCTGTAAACGACACCAAGCTGGGCAGGAGTGTTGTTGATCTGCTGGAGGGTACAATCGCTCTACAGAGGGATCTGGACAGGCTGGATCAACGGGCTGAAGCTAATGGTATAAGGGCAACAAGGGCAAGAGCTGGGTCCTGCACTTGGGTCACAACAACCATAGGGAGCACTTCAGGCTGGGGGAAGAGTGGCTGGAAATCTGCCCAGTGGAAAAAGACCAGGGTGTGCTGGTTGTCAGCAAACTGAACATGAGCCAGGAGTGTGCCCAAGAGCCCAAGAAGGCCAATGGCATCCTGGTTTGGATCAGCAAGGGTGATCAAGGCAGGAACTGCCCCATTGTACCCAGCCCGGGTGAGGCTGCACTTAAAACAGTGTTCAGTTCTGGGTCCCTCGCTACAAGGACATTGAGAGGCTGGAGGGCGTTCAGAGAAGGGAAATGGAGCTGCTGAAAGGTCTGGAGCACAAAGCTGATGAGGGGCAGCTTAGGCATCTGGAGAAAAGGAGACAGGGGGGACCTTATTGCTCTTTACAACTTCCAGAAATGGGGTTGTAGCCAGGTGGGTGCCAGTGTCTTCTCTCAAGGAACAAGTGAGAAGACAAGAGAAAATGGCTTGAAGTTGCGCCAGGGGAGGTTTAGATTGGATATTTAGAAAAATTTCTTCCAGCATCATAACAAGCTCAGCAGGGTGGCTGAGTCTCCATCCCAGGGGGCATTTAAAAGACCTGAAGACGTGGTGCTTAGGGACATGGTTTAGTGGTGGCCTTTGTTGTTGTTAATTTAACTCTTGGACTCAATGATCCTAAAAGTAATTTACAACATAAATAACTTAATGATTCTAATTGTCAGATTTATCTGGAGTTTTCACATCTTTCTCTTAACCAGGGTCAGAGACAGGATATTAAATTGGATGTTTGCTCTGCGCCCTATGAAAGTATCTATTTTACACATCAGAAAGGCATAGAAGAATGAAGTTCCTTAACTAAATTAAAATACTCTCCCTTTTTCACATACATATTTTAGAATAAAATAATAATAAAAGATAAAAAACATTTTTTCAACTAGAACTGGGTACTGCAGCTTCTTACATGTCAACTTCTGTTTAAAAACAGAGAAGCATCTTCATATACCATGAACAGGGATTACATGCATTTCAGGAGCCCTATAATGATCTTCATCAAGATTATAAATCCCATCATGCATACACTTGGCCAGTTAGCTGCTTTTCAGTATGCATTCCTGCAGAAAAAGTAATCATGAAGCAGTCTGAGGAACAGATTGCCCTTTGGAACAGATGGGGATGAGGTCCCTATTCTGACAGATCAAACTTTTATTTCATAATGGAATATTCTCTGGAAAAATTTGTGAGGATATGTGCTTGTACCAGATTGCTGTCCCAAGACGTAATGATTTCCACCTTCCATCTGCAGTGCTTTCCTTAAGAGGGATGATTCAGGTCTTTCTGATATCTATCCAATATAAAAAAATAAAAAGACTGTGACTGTTTTCAAGGGAGTTTGGAAGTCAGGCCAGATAATCAGATGCAACAATTTGAAAGCTAAGTACTTTTCAACTTTCCAACCTCCATCCAAAGATCTGAGTATAGCTTATTGTTAAATAAACTTTGTGAAAGATGGAGATTCATTTCACTGGAAATACACGCAACCTGAAATCATAGCACTGAACTACATTCATCCTCCCCACCTCCAATGTAAAAATAACTTCATTTCAACCAGAAGTCTTTGTGCAGGTCTTTGTCTTCTTCCTTCAGCAGCTATCAATCAAAAGTCATACTGTTAGGTGAGTGTACAAATTAATGACTGGATTCAAATACAGTGTGTCAGTGTGTTAAAATTCCAGGTGGAACTGACTGAAAGTGTGCAAAACAGAAGAAAAAGGAAAAGAAGGGAATGCCTGTGTGAAAGAAAACATATAGCTAGGCAAGATGTTAATTGCTACATGGTTGTAAAGGAAATGGCATATTGCCATCCTTCCATACATACCCACTGTGAAGTGGTGCAGGGATGATTTAGAAAGGGAAGTTTACAGTTCTGGGTCCATTAGTGAGGTCATTTATTCTGCTCTGCTTAGTCCTGATGAGACCAGAATGCTGATGTTGCTCCTGGTTTTGGATGCCGTACTTAAGGGAACAGATAAACAGATAGGACATAGTTCAGAGAACAGCAAGGGCAGTGGGATGTTTAAGAAACAGGACCTATGAAGAAATTGAGCATGTCTGGTCTGCAACAGCAAGACTGAGGTATGATGATAAGATGGTCAGTATATCAAAGCTAAAAATGAATACCAACTTTTTTCCATGTCACCTGAAGCAAGGAGGGCTTACTTAGGAAATACTCTGAAAATGCCAGTGTCTTCTTATACTCCAGTTTTTACAAGAGCTGGTAAAAATATCAGGGACAACCCATGTAAAGCTTTTCTTCTCCAGGATGGAGGAACAGCTTATATGGCAACTTGGAGACCTTCCCAGCCTTACATGTAAGTGATTGGAGAATATTGATGGCTGCTGGCCTTTTTTTTGTAACAGACCAGCTCAATCAATAAATCCTGATTTTATAAGACCTGAATTCTTGACACTGCTACCTTCATAAAGATGGTGAACAACCTTTGAGGATGACTTCCTGAGACCTCCCAAATGCAATAGCGGCACTCTCTGAGGAGTCTCAGCAGAGGGCTCCATTTTATTTCACACAGGAATTTCAGAGATGGTGCCATCTCCTGCACACTGGTGACCTTCAGCTCTGCCTTCCTGCACAATTATCTCTAATTACACCATCACACTGTTTTCAGTGCCTGAATGAATTAAAGACAAATAGTGTCTAAAATCAGGACTGGTGAGATAGGTGTCAAATGAAACATGTCCAGCATTCACGGGAATAATTAGAAGGTTGAACTATCTGTTAAACTTGCTCTTCACAGAACTGTTTTTCTTTGGTCCTCTATTAAGTTATTGTGCTTTTTGTTATGGCAACAACTTTTCCACCTTCGGGGGGTGGGGAGTGGCTTTCAGCAGTCACCACAAGCCTACTGCTTGTAGGAAACCTCCGTAAGCAATAGCCATGATGCAGCACAAGAAACTGGCATGTCCTTAAAAATCAGCTGGGCTGAAAATATGTAAGCAATCAGAAGATGAAAATTCATTTCAAAACCTTTGTCTTCAAGTTATTAGGACCACATCAGTGTTTTTGATAAAGAACTATTTCCCAGGTTATCTGTTAGTCCATCACAGAAACAACAGTTGCTGAAGACGCTGCAATCAGCTAAAGGAAGCATGGTTAAGCATACATTTCTATTTTTAAGAATGTTTATAGCTATTTCAATTTTATTAAACCCCTGACATGTTTATTTTTCATTCAAGGACAGTTCTAAGAAGCAGTAGCAAGGAGGTCAAGGCCTGTAAATAATATTGGTATAAATATACTACATTGGCACAGCTGAAAGTTTTCCATTACTCGGGAAAAGGTCACTAGACCTATTGAACATGTTTAGACTACCCATGCTGCTTAAAACATGACAAAAATAGCTTTACCATTTAGAATCTGACACAAATACAAACTGAAGTCTTTAGCAGGCTGGTATGTTTACCTAATTTTGGGGTGTTTTCCTGACATGGAGCCCAGTGTCCTACATGCACACAACACAGGGAGCCACAGTTTTCTTTGAGCTTTGCCTAATCATATGAATTTAGAACTTTTGTGCATGCTAAAAGTCTTTTCCTTTACCATTCCTATAATCATAACAGATATTAACATAACTCTTGTTTTAAAAAGAGAAAATTACTTTATAATTATTTCAAAATTACACAGTTTCATATTTGCATGTTACAGTTTTTTGCTGTTCTAATTGCATTATTTTATATACTTAATGGGCAGAATTTTCAAAACTGACCAGTGATTTTTAATAGCTTCCTATTTTGGGCATTCAACATGAAGATATTTAAAAAGGGCAAATTTTCAGAGGGACAGCATTTAGTATTTTCTAAAATTCAGTGTGTCAGAGTAATCATTGCAAAATGGAGGTGACCAATTTTACTAGACACTTTTTTTTGTATTTGAAGACTGCATAAGAAACTCTTGAATTCTCTCTCCAGAGAAGCATATGAGTGGAAATCACTTTCTGCCCATCAGATTTTCTCTCTCATCCCTCATGTTTCCAACTGTCAAGAGACAATTGCTCTTTCCACATCATAGGAGCAGATCCTCATGTAACTGCTACTGTTTGCAATTTCCATCCACCAGCTATGAATTAGAGGAAAAATATGGCTTGATAACCCCTTCTCCAAAATTATACATGAACCTGACCCAAAGTCTTTTGAAATCAGCCAGAAAAGTTTCACTGATTTTCACAGATGCTACACCAGGTGTTCCATTTAGAAGAGAAAATAAGTTGAAAAAAGTTTAAAACCTAGCATGGCAATCAACTTATCTCAAATGGGCAACAAAAGGAGATGCTGAAAGGCAAACATAACATTTTATGCAATCTCAACTACACAAAAATATATTTCCACAAGTTTTACACAACTTTTTCATATTCTGTGCTTTGTGATATTTCTTTTTTCTTCTCCCTTATAGTGTTCTGGGCCTTGTTTTTAGGCAAAGTAATTAATATCTTTATATCCGTAACTCCAAACACCTAAATTATATGAAACATCTTTTTTGTCATAAAACTCTCCTTTGGGAAGGCTTTTTTATGTAGTCTCTTGCTACAGCTAACTGGACAAAAATCCTAAAACTCTGAGAGTATGGAGACTCAGAAAAATTAATTTGCTTATGAGAAAACTTTGGAGCATTTTCATTTATCCATTTGTTTTCTGGTCTGCTGTATTGCTTGGGGTACTTGATCTTCCACATTCTCTGCATTGCACTAACGATGTAGTTGGACTCATCCAGGGAATAGGAAAGTGTTTTCTGAGGGAGGGAGGTGCTACTGAAGCAACCAGTGGGAGAGAGGATGGAAAAAACCTTCTGCATCAACCAAGCCTTATGTTGTTACTGCCTGCCCCAGTGCTCTGCACTGCAGGTGTATCTCAAGGGCATTGTACCTGGAGGCTGCTATGATCAGGTCTCACAAAACTTCATTTCTACATGTGCTACTTCACTACAAACTGTTTGGGCTAATGATTTGAGCTGACTTCATTCCTTACACTTGATACTTGTTCATACACTGTACTAAGATCCTGGTAAACATCATGTACATATTGTAATGATGAGATGTTCTTTTGCTTTTCATAATACTTTAGGGGACATTAAAAAAACCTCAAAAACTATCCACAAAAATAATCTATGGAGTTTTGCAGCTTGAAACTGCATTCACATATTTGGGGGCATGAATCAGGCTTGTAAGGCTGATTTTTTTCCATTCTTTCAGAGGAAGGAAATCCAAAGAACCAAAATGTGTTTCAGACGTGTTAGACTTCCAAAACACAACAAGACCCACCATGGATCCCTCTACCTGGCTCCCACTTGACCCACCATGGATCCCTCTATGTGGCTCCAGCTAAGCAGCTGTGGTACCTACATTTTTGAGGCAGTGCCTGGAATATCATCTGACTGTACATCACTTTGACTTGGCTTGACTATGCTAGCACAACTTATGTGACAGACAAGGTGCTCTGAACGCCTCTAGTGACCAATTGTTTTCTTCTTCAGAGGACTAGATGACTTTAGGAATTTAGGAACTTACAATAACCTGGGTATGAGGTATATATCTTGTGAAGTCACCTACTCTTAACACTCAGTGAAACTAACAAAAAATGTGTAAGTATGTCAATAAACAGATAATACACATAAATGTACTGAGAATCAATATCTTCATGCTTACATTTGGTTTAGAGATAGGCAGAGCAAAAGTTAAAAAAATGAGGAACTTTTTATCTTCTGCTGTGTTGAAGCAATTAGGTGGTCTCTCACATTTTCCCTCTTCAATAGCAAGGGGATAAACTTAATGCAATAGGGTGTCTCTGATCTCATACTCTTATCCCCTCTTACTCTCCCTAATTATTTTTTTTCATCTATAAAAAAAGCACAGGAAATATCTCACACTTTATCAACATGTTATCTGAGTTTGTGCGTTCCTCTATTCTCTGGAAGAGACAGGATAACAAACCAGTCTGGCTCTGTAAATCCTGTGCGGTTTTGGGCACAGGTACTTAAAACGATACAAGGAAGTGTCCAGATAATCACACAATCACAGAATGCTTTGGGGTGGAGGAGACCTTAAAGATCATCTAGTTCCAGCCCCCTGCCATGGGCAAGGACATCTTCCACTAGACCAGATTACTCAAAGTCCCCAGGTACTCTCACAGATAAGAAAAAGAAATTAATTTCTTGTACAGAAGATGTAAGTTAACAAATCTGGATCTAATAAAATAGTGATACATTAATTTGGAAAATAATTCTACTAAGAATTCCTCAATCTGTACATAATTCTGCTCTACAAGTAAGCATCCTCTGAGAATTACCATAACTGCACAGTATGAGTACACTTTCCAGTGTTGGCTGCCTAAAAGTATGGCAGAATTTTAAGTTTCCTGGCAAGAAAAGTATCTGAATATGATAAAACCACAGTTGCAAATAGTATTAGGAGATACTGAAAGAATGAAAAATGAAATCTTTCTTCATTGTGTTTACTGGGTGGACTCTGGTCTCTAAGAGTGTTTAAAAACCTTTAGCACTGCCATGCACAAAATTGCCCTTGGAAAATTCTGGGGAAAATCTGGCCATTCCCCCTGAGAAACATTAATTTCTGAAAAGACAGGTATCCATACAAACAGTAGGTCTCCATGCAGACAGACTACTTAAGAAATTTCCAGCTGTTTAGCAGTTATACAGGTCTCATACCAGCTTTCCTGTGTATGGCTTCACCAAATTAAATAGCAAAGCAAGACACATTTTCAGAAGCCCCAGTATCTACTGAGCCATCTCATTTTCAGATGTAGTAGCAGCTGTGAATTCCCACAAAGAACTGGCAGAAGGACAGCAAATTAAGGCTTGCTAAGTGTGAAAGTACCAGAACTGACAGAGTAAGGGATGGGTAACATCAGAGACCAAAACCTCAGTGGAAAGTCTTATTAGTGGTTTATCTTCCTTGCTATCATTTTTTAAATTTTTTTATTGCAGTTGGTCCCAACCTCCAAGTAAGAACAGGGCAGAATGAAGACAGAAGTTTTTGTTCTTTATCTTGCTGATAAGGATTACATTATTTGGAGGTATTTTGGGGCCCTTTTCATCTTACTCCATTAAAGCCTTAAAAAAATGTACATTAGAAAATGGTTTGTTCCAAACAGACAACTTAAAAAATTAGTTACAGACATCACAAAACTTTTCCTGCTAAGGCAGTTGACCGTGTGTTTTGAACATACACTCTGAAGTATGAAATAATATTTGGCAACAGCTATAAAGGAACAGATTCTGAAGAGCACATTACTGCAACTAGAAGTCAATCATTAAGGGTCAGTGAAGCCGTTTTTGGAATGATTTACTTGTGAACTATTCAACTGACCAAAAGGTAAATATGCAGGGTATTATTACAATGTTATTTTTTAAATTAAGTGAAGAAGTAAGTAACCTTAAGAAGAGATGTTGCAATACATGTGGTAATATTGGTCTTCTGCATTGTTTGCTATCTATCATATTATCACATTCCATTATGAACCATCCTCAGGAAAAATAATACATATAGAAAATAAGATAACTAGTATGTAGACAATATCACTTTCCATTTGAGAAGGGCAAATGAGTTTAATGAACTTGAGGACAAGCCACTTCTTAGATGTTTCATATTAAAAAATAATTTGAACAGCAATGAAGAAATTGCTTTTGTTTAGGATTTTGGGAGAAGCTAGAGCAAAGAAAGTTTCAGTCTTCTGATATCTAAAAGAAGGCAGCAATCGAGATATTTTCTACTCTTTTAGAACTCCATAAATATGATGTGCGTTATCATTCTTAGATTACTCTTTGGGGACAGTTGGGTTGAATCACACAGTTATACAGTCCTACATGCATCTCTATTGAGCTTTGAAACATGTTCTTTTTTTAGTTACAAAACAAAACAGAAATTAAAAAAAATTGCAGACAGAGCTCCAGAATCAACATGACTTGGTATCTCTCAATGATATTTGAAAATCTACATCTTCTTCACTGCTGGAATCTTACAGGTTATTTTTTTCAGACAAGAAATGAATAATCCTGAGATTGTTGACTCTCATATGCCAAAGAAATAAGCTATACACACGTAGTGTGGCATCTGCACACGTTACCGTAATTTTTCAATCACTCCTTCAATATGGCAGTGTATACCACTGACCCACAGCCACAGGGTTGATTGAGGTGATTTCCAACCTATGTATCCAGTCTCTTCTGTTCCTCCCACATGAACAGAAGGGCAGCAATTCAGAGGGATCCAAATTTCAGACAATCATTAAACCAACAAGGAGCTATTCAGTGGGGAAAGGCAGAAGGCTGGATGGAAGTTCCCTCTGGGATGGATTTAGCCCACAAAACATAGTCTGGATGATGCCAGAATGGAAGGGTAAATTTCATAAGGAATGAAAGGGATAAAATAAGCTTTCATGGAATGAATAGCAAAGTAGCTCCCCAGACATATGAACTCTTAGTAGCCAAAGACTGAAAAATTGTAGTAACTACAGTGTGAGCACTGTACAAGAAGAAAATACCTGCCAAATTCATATTCTGATGCCAGAAATTTTTAAAATCTTGAAAACACATAAACACAAATCTGTAAAAGCATAAATATGGTCATTGTTAAGTTATGGGAACAACCCTATTGACTGTAGGAATGTTGCTAGTAAAATTCTCACAGCAAAAACAAGAACTGCAGAAGTTACCGTACCTTTCTGACTTTTTGTGATCCATGGGAAGCATCTTTTAATAATTGAGTGGGACACAAATCCAAATGTCTGCACATAATACTCAAAACAATGATTGAACTGATTCTCAAATAAATAAATTCTCAAATAAATGTTAGCCAGGGATCTTTATTAATGAAAGATGAAAAAAAAGTGTGAGTTCACATGAAAACAAATAATTCCTTCTTTGTTACTACCACCTGTAGTAAGAAAACCATAAATTGGTTTTGGACAAGGACATTTAGGCTGCAGTTGGAAACCCCCAATTTACTCCTGAGTATGAATGTATAAGAGGTACCAGCTCCAGAAATTAATACACTACTTAAAACAAAGAGTGTCTCCCGTGTTGAACCTTCAACACTTTCACAAATAGGAACAAATTCTTGGCAGAAAATCCTGTCCCTGGCCCATGACACTCAGGTATGAGAGAGTGACCATGATACAGGCAAGGAAGCATCCTCTGGAGCCTCAGGACAACACAAAATTTCCCTGTGGAATCTCAGATCTCAAGTCAACATACATATATCTCCCCTGGGGCCATGAAAGCGAGGCAGTGAACAAAAACAACTGAAAGAAGCAGGGCTGCTTGGCAGTGGTGAGGAGAAGTTTCACTGGCCACTGGTACCTTCACGTTATGCAATGCCATGCTGGGCATAATGCTCCTTATTCTAGTAGAGCCAAAATATTGCACAAAGTGGCCCTGTTTTACCCAGACATCATCCCCTCCCCAGCACATCAGACACTGTACCATGCCTTGAAAACACTCTGGAGAAAATAATTTCCCCTTTGAGTAAAGAAGAGCAACAGGTAAAAATACCTCATGAGAGAGAACTCCTCAAGTTGCTAAGCATGCGATTCCTTGCAAATCTACGGGTAAGGCCAAAATGAAAGTCATCTGAAGACAGGGATGAAGCTGATAAAGATGAGGTTCAGGAGTTGGATTGTTGCTGCTGCAGCTACACAGATTCACAGCTGGATGGCCTCAAGTTTGAATAGCTCAGTATTATTTATTATGCCATGCCAAGGTTAGCCACCAGTCAGTTTATAGCAAAATAGAGAGGACAGAAGGATACCTGAACCATAACTTTTAATTTTGAATCAACCAATGACTTGGCATACCAAAAAAGGCATAATAAGGTACCATTTCACTGACTTCACTTGTCTGGGAAAATGTCATCCAGTTGAAAACCTGTCCCATGAAGCTAATAAATGGATAAGCCTGCTGATATGCAATACAAATCAGATCTGTATCTGGAAAAGAAAATAATTTTTTTACCTCACAGAAGCCCTATATTAGAAAATTCTGGTTTAACCTTCAGAGGAGATACTTTTTCAGATGAATGGCCTTTGGTCCTGTGAGAATAGGTGTGATGTTGTCAGTTGTGACATCTGAATTGCGTCAGGCCTCAAGCTGAATGGAGTCCAAATTAAGATCATGAATATAAAGATGTCTTTCATTGTGTCTGTTTAGCCATACAGTCACGTCACCATCAGCTGTCTGTGACCACAGAACACTGAATCTCCTTCTATTCATGTCCACTTTAAATCTCTACCAAAAAAGAAAAAAAAAAACAAAAACAAACAAACAACAAACTAACAAACAAAACCCCCATAAATCAAATTTACAGTGATTTATCTTCTGAAAACATTGGTCCAAGTTATAGATATATAGGCATATTGTATTTTCAGTGCAGTCCTGGTCTTGCCTTAAGTTTTTGCCATAATGTCCAACAGTACAAAATGAGCCAGAAGTTTCAATGCAAAAACACATTATTTCAAAAAGTTCAAATAGACAAGCAAGAGATGATAAGAGGGAAGAAAGAAGTAATTCCCTAAATGTAAAGGGTTCAGATGGATAAAATGCTTAAGCCAATCCACTAGTATCAAGTACAACATGGTGTTAGTGACTACCATTTAACATCTTTTAGAAAAACAAAACTTTTTAATGAGAACCTCTGTTTTTTAACAATATCCAGGAAACGATATCTAGAACTCATGTGGTAGTAATAACCCCAGTGAGTGTCTGACAGTGGTTTTTAAGTACACCAACCAGTGCTCTAGCAAATTATCAATTTGAGGTTACTGGACATTTTATCTACATTTTTTCTCTAGCTTTAAAAGGTTTTGTGGATCCTGCTATTTTGAATTTAAGAGCCAGTTTATTCTGCTCAGTTTGGATATGTGCTGTGTTTTGGTATTGTATGAAATGGCTCCACAGCACTTAGCATTAACAATGGTTTCAAGAACACTACACTAAACAGAACAGCCATCTCAAATCAATGGATTTGCTTTATTCATACTCAGGTGGTTTTTTATGTTTTTGGTTTTTTTTAAACTAACAAAGATGCTGTTGTCCAAGGAAGCATAGCACACAAGACAGAAAAAGCTTTGCTAAGCTAACAGTTCCCAACTTCCTCTAACAGAGTCCACTTGTTTGTTACTGATGCAGTTCAACGGCTGAAGAATTTCAACTGCCTCCCACGAGCAGTGTTTTCATCTCCCCAACCAACCCACCTGTAACAACAACAGCAATTAACTCCAGTGCCTTCCTGAGCTGTATAGCCTGGCCGACTTCCAACAAGACCAAGAACTTGGAAGAGGGAATAATTGCTGCTGCCTGGGGGCAGAAACAAACAGAATGAACAGCTGGAGTGAGACAAGATGCTCCCCCTTGCAGCCATCACAGATCACAGCCCTCCTTGTACAGTGCTCTTCTCCAAGGAACCAGCTGCCTTGGCAGGGAGCATCACTGAGGGACTCAGTAAACTGACTTGTAATTGGGCTTTGATGGAAATGCAGGAGTTAAGGCTTTTACAGCCAGCCCTCCATACCCCACCACATAACTCTCATTAGAACAACTGAGGCTTGCTTCAGGGTATTGCCTGGCATCTGACAGTCAGTGTGCATCCAGCACAACAGCTTTCCAAAGCCATCTTTCCAAAGTCACAGCCATTAGCAGCAGCAGACACTTGAAACCCCTGACACCTATAGGAGGAAAGTAAATGCAGGACGTCTAAGTACCTTCCTTCAGTTCTTGTTCTCAGAGGTGAGTTATATATACAGCAGTTTATGAAGAATTTTAGGTCCCAAGAACTCAGGTTACTCTTAGAGAAACTGCGGAAAATTCATTTCTGTTTCACTGCAAATTAAGGGTCTCACAAGTCTGCACATTCTACATAATCTTTAAAAAATGGAACTTGGGTTCCTGGGCAACTTGGCCAATTCTGAAAATTTTACCCGTGACAGTCTTTCATTCCCCAAAACTTTAAACTGCAGAAACCACTCCCAAAACCAAGTCTGGGAAACAAATTTGCAGTTGCTCAGCGTAGCTCAATACTTAGCCTATTGAGTCACCACAATGACCACAGAACGGATGGATTATATGATTTTAATAGGTCAGACACTGCTGTTTTTTCCTTTATAATCACACATCCTAAAACAACTAAAAAGTAGTTGAGATAAGTCAGACACGTGTGCCCACACTCTGTTTATTTTGAAAAGTCATCACCTCTTCTCCAGATGAATGTTGTTGTATTTGCACCTGACCTTATGCTGCCTCTCGTCAGTCAAGGACAGGGATTGACACACACAGGAAAGAACCTGTCAGAATAAGAGACTTATTTCTCTAAACATAGCTTTGTCACTTCTCTGTCACACCAGCAGTCTGTGTGGCCAGGTGAGGAGTTTATCCTCCCCTTAACTGTGCCTATCTTTTACAAATATGATAGAACTAAAGGAATTTAACCACATGCAGTTCTGTTTTTAAATCAACACTGAATCATAGGACATCTCCTGATTGTTCTTCTGCTGGGCAGCTACAGTTTTTAAGACACTAACCCTGACAGTTGCAAATACAAAGGCATCTCAATGTGCTGAGTACTGTACAACAGGCCATGGAGGTTACTGTTAAAATATATGCATAGAAGAAAAACAAAAAAGCATTTTCTTCCTCCTACTCACTTTCTTGACCACATGGAAATTTTTTTCTTCCCACCATCACATTTCTCATAAGACAATATGTTATTGGGCCTTCCCTGAAATCTCTCTGTGGAAAACAGTATGGAAGATAAGTGTGAAACTGTGAACACACCATGTGGCAAGTAACACTCCAGCTGTAATATTTCTGCTCTGCTCCTCACTTCATGCTTTTCTTCTTCATAACTGAGCACTAACACCTGTTGAGTGGCTTCAGTAGTGCTGAAGAGCACACCCCTTGCTCTCTTTCTCCAAGAAAATGAAAGGTGATGGATGACATTAAGTTCTGGCCACAGTGCAGTCAGTAGGATTTTTTCTTTAGACTCTTTTGTGCCAGGATTTTTCACCAGTTTGCAGAGGTGTCATACTCAAATCTACAGCATTTGAAGTTACCTTAAAAAGAAACTTTTGCCCCAACTGCAAACCATGCTGGTGACTGCTACCTATTTTGTTAAGCGTCCTGAGATAAAGGCCAACAGAGAGTTGAACAAGAGTGAGGAAGGTTTAACATCCAGAGAGCACAAAAGGAAGTAATTTCATATAGTAGGCCATAAAGGACTAAAAATCACGTTCTGTGTTCAACAGCAGGAACTCAGCTTTGCCTCAAGAGGTCTAGGGAGCTGCTTCAAGTGCTCCCCTTATATCTGGACTGACCTAGTCCAAACAGGAAACAGCACAACATACTCAATGTTTGTTTTCTTTTCTCTTCTGCTATCAGTATCAACTGAGCACCACACAAAACTTTAAGATTATCCGTGCTCGCCCTGTCTATCCCCAAAAATTCAATCCTGAAGGGGCAAGAAGCAGCAGGGCAAGGCATGCTGGAGAAAACAAAAGAAGCAGAGTGTAGCTAAGGCGGGGTCTGTAAAAGAAGTGAAAAATAAAGCCCAGAAATGAATCCAACTGGAATAGGTTCTCCTTGAAAAATCTCAGCCTAGGATCACTGCTGGTAGCTTTTACACTCCGAGCCAGAGTGCAGGAGCCAATTGTGTGACCTAGAGAAACATCCACCCAACAAGCTCGTTTTCTGCAACCACAGCTATGACTTCCCTAATCAGAACTGGCTCTGTTGGTTGTCTGGCAAGCGAGGAGTGTGCCCAGGCGGCAGGTGACACAGTGCAGCCGGACAATGGGGAATGGGCAGTCTTTATCAATGTGGTCACTGCATCTCAGCTGATCTTGAAATAACTGATGGACAAAGAAGTGATGTTAATGAAGCAGCAACTGGGTGTTTACCTTATGGCTACTTGTCTGGAGTTGAGGTAGGTATGTTTTACTGGGCTGATGTAGGTATGAAAATGCCACATGGCAGAACACATGAATTTGAAACATAGATCTACAATAAAACCTGAAAGTTTCAAGTTTTCCTGCGGTTATGAGCCTGCAAGCCATTCCACACAGGCAAATCTTTGTGTCCTTGATTAACCTCAGCCAATAACTCAAACAGGGCTGTGTCTGATTAAGGTCCACATTTGCAAGCTTCAGAAAATGCTTTGTAGAAAAATGTGGTTGTTGGCCAACCATGATTGCTGCACATAAGTTACATCTGATAGGAGCAAAATGTGAGAATTTAGACTGAAATTTCCTCACAGACCAGGGCAGCACTATTTTTCTTGTTGATTTTCTTGTTGATTTTGTACTCACTGCCTGGGCATAATTACCCCTTTCTTGTCAATGTCAAAACAGGGTGGAGGAGAGGTTATTTTTCAAAAGACAGGATAAATCCCTTTGCCTCCAATTTTTGAAAACTTTGGTTTACAAGTCACTGTGTCCCCACTGAAATGAAGTTGTGATCACAATTCTAGACCTGATCCAAAACATACTGAAACCAATGGGACACTTTCTGTTGACTTAAATGGAAGCCTGGGTCATGCCCTGAGCAGACACTACTGCCCATATAACAAAATCAACCCCTCTCCAATTTTGAATGGCAGAAAACATGGACCTGGAAATATTTAAGACCTCTGAGGTCAGAAATTTGTCTACAACAAAAATCTAATACAAGAGAAATCAACAAGTTCACCTGTCTGCACTCTGCCTCTTTCTAGTGCTACCAACCCAGACAAAACTGCCTCCACAGCAGGTATTTTATCAAAACTGTAAAAAGATAAGATCTTGGAAAAAGACAAAATCTGGCCCAGAGTCTAAAATGTAGAGTAATTATTCAATCTTAAAATAAACTTTTCAAATAAAGTAAACATAAGCTTGAGAAATGAGTGTAGTACAACTCAGAAGCTAGAAAAGACTTGCGTCAGGCTTTGTAGCACAGTTTTATGCTTGTCAAACATTAAAGTTAACCTAGGACTTGCAGAAGAAGGCAACATGAGCACCCCATGGCCAGTGTCAGACTCCATGCTGTATGTCAGCAGAACCACCAGCAAACACCTCTATGTTGCTTTTAACATTCTTCACATGGCTCCTATGCAAAAACAGTAATGAAAAAAGCTTACAATGAGGGACAGTTAAGCCTGAAAATGAAACACACAGAACAGTTCTCCAAGTGTAAGGGGATTTGGAGAGAAAGGATCACAGAAGAGCACAGGCTTTGGAAAGATTAAAACAATTACGTACAATGTTGGTATGAAACTGATTGTCAAGGAAAAATACAGCAGGAAAAAGGAATATTGATCTTTTAACAGGAGAGACCATTAGTATGGATGATACAGCATTTGTAGGCTGGTCATTACCTTGTCTCACACATCCCCAGGATGGATGCACTATTATTTGAACAATTCGTAGGTGGGAGAGTGGAGGTATGGGCAGACCTGCTACCCTCACACTGGGAGGAATGCTTTGTCATGTTGTCTGAAAGTGACTGACACTCAGTAGCCAAAAATGTCTCACTCAGGGAGGCCTCTCTAGGCCAATCAGTTCTTCCACCCAACCTGAGCTTGGCAGGCTGAGAAAGGAAAAAGAGGCTCTTCTTTAGTCAGCTTTTTTCTACATTTGTTTTTCAGCACATCAAGAAACAGACAATGACACAGGGATTTTTTTGGTATAAGTTATGGGCTTAATAGATACATCCTGTATAAATGAAGAACAGGAAGGTCTGCAGGGCTGTGCAGTGGGAATAAATACACTGTACCACAGGTAATGGATGCATCCTGACACCCTGGCACTGACTTAGGACCAAGCACTAAGAAGGACCAAGAAGGCCCAGAGAACTTGTAACTCAAACTTGTTAGCAAATTATTGAGCTAGAACTTCCTCCCTTACCCCATAGCATTACTCACATGTTTGAGTATAACCTATTCATTATACCTCATGATACCCATTATACCACAAATTTTGGAATTAATTTCAAATTCCATTTGAATAGCAAAAGAGCTGGGAGGGGAAGAATATTTCTGAAGGTAAAAAGCTGACAATGTTGATCATAAATCTCTCAATATATACACACATATATATACACAGAGATATACATACAAATATATACACATATATCTACACGGATCTAAGCCATGCTGGTGACAGGTTTCCTAGCGCCAGCTGTTTCTACCACGCCGGTGCCTCGCCCCCGCCAGCCCCGCGCTGCCCCGACTCACGCAGGGGAGGAGCCGCCTGCACGGCGGGGGCCGAGGGAGATCCCCCTTCCCGGCTTCGCATCACCGCACCCCCCCCGGGAGGCGCCTCCGGGCTCTGTGCCGACCCTCACCGCCCCGCCCGGCTCGGCCCGGCCCCGCCGCAGGTCTCGCCGCCACCTACTTCTTGCAGGGGATGAGCGCCTTCCTCTCCTCCAGGATGCGGAGGCGCTGGTTGGGGCCGTCGTAGGAGACGGCGGCCCGCGTGTTGCGGCCCGAGCCGTGCTCGTAGAACACGGTGCGCCCTTCCCACTGTCGCGGCGCCTGGCACGGCTCGGCCCCCGCCGCCGCCGCCGCTCCGCCGCGCAGCAGGAGGACGCCCAGCAGCAGGAGCAGCCGCAGCGGCGGCCCCGGCCCCGGCCGCGCCGGCCGCGCCGCGCTGCCTCGGCTCACGGCCGCCCCGCACGGCGCGCCGGCCGCGCCATGCTCCGGCCGCGCCATGCTCCGCTCCGCGCCGCGCTGCCTCGGCTCACGGCCGCCCCGCACGGCGCGCAGGCGGGCGGGCAGGCTGTGCCGAGGGGCGGGGGCGGCCCGCCTCCAAACCCGCATCACCTCAGAGGCGAGAGGCGCCCGCCGCCACAGCGCCCGGACGCTGGCGGGGCACGAGGCAGCGCGGCGACAGTGGGACCCTCGCCCTCTCAGGCGGGACCCTCGCCCTCTCAGGCCTTCCTCCCCGCAGCCGGGAGGGTCTAGGCGCCCTGGCCGTGTCCACTGCTCCGCGAGGGCTGCCCAGAGGGGCAGCTGCGAGCTCCAAGCCCTGGGCACTCTGCGTGAGCCTGGGAAGGGAGGGGATACGCAGACGGGAGTGACCTGCTGGGACAAACCGCTTTAATGTTGCCCTCGAGGGGGGCATTTCAGTGCCTCCCCTCAGGGAGACAGTGTCACCAAACATTCCTCTACCACATGCATTCCTTCATCTCCCACCGCACTCTTAGGTGTATCAGCTGTTGTTTCCTGCCTGCTCTGGGTGTGCTTTCCTCACCCACTAAGGGAAGGGCCGTGCCCCACAGGTGCTCAGTCCCTGCAGCTCTGCTGCATCTGCCGGGGACAACACCGGTGGCACCACGGTACTTGGCCGGGGCAGGTACCTCAGAGCCACGCTGCGGCTCTCTCAGGTCACTGGGATAACCTGACACTGGGTTAATCTTCTTATCTCAGCGGGTCCCTCAAAGACTGGGGAGCGGCATTTCCCACAGGGAAGAACGGGCCCGGAGGTCTTTACGTGCAAGGGGGAACACAGGTGGGCTGTGAGGGATGAGGGAGCCCTTTGGCCCTGCCACCCCTCTGCACCAGGGTCCCGTGGCCGTGGAGCCCCAAGGAAATGAAAATAAAAAACAGCTTGGGAAAAAGTCTGAAACCCCTTCTTCCGCTCGTGTGCAGATGCGATTGGTGGGGAACAGCGGCGGGGAGAGCGGGGCGGCGGGCTGACTGCCCGCACAACAGCCCCACAGCGGCCCCGCCGCCCGCTCCCGTCTCCGCCCGGCCGCCGCCGTTTCCCCTGTCCCGAGCAAACCGGGCCACGAGCCACCACCCCGTCTGTCCGCCCGTGCGCTTCACGCCTTTCCCCGTCCGAGCCTAAGTCATGGAGGGAATTCTGCAACTCCCTGGAGGCGTCGGGAACAGCCGCCGGAGCTCCCTCAAGCCCGCAAAAAGTTTCTTCTCCCTTGAGAAAACGCGGCGTATAAAGTTCAGCCCCACGGGAAGAAGCCGCGGGTCCTACCGTCACCTTCCCTCTCCCCGCGCCGGAGCGCAGAGCCCCGCGGCAGAACCGTGTAGTTTGGGTTTCCTTCCCTCCCCCTTGCCCCCCTTCCACCTGAAGGAATTTATGACACAGATGAAAACTGAAACGGAGCTGGAGCGGCGGCCGAGAGACGCAGTGATGTCGCCGGGGGATTAAACGGGGTGGAGGTGATGTCACCGTGCCTGCACAGCAAAACGCACACATACACGCACACCCCCCACCCCCCGGAGGAGCGGGGCTGCCAAGGGAGCGCGATCGGCCCCACGTCACTCGTGCCACTGGTATAAATGCGGTCCCGCGATGTCCATGGCTGTCGGCGCGGCGGCTCCCGCGACTTGACTGCAGCCGGGCTCCGGGAGGCAGCGCCGCTCCGCGCCCTTCGGCCGCCGGGACCCGCGGGGCGGCGGCGGGCGGCGGCGGACAAGGAGGAGAAGGAGGAGGAAGAGGATGCTGCGCGCCTTGGTGGCGGTGTCCCTGTGGCTGCGGGTGAGCCCGCGGGCGCAGGGCGCGCCGTGCGAGGCGGTGCGCATCCCCATGTGCCGCTCCATGCCCTGGAATATCACCCGCATGCCCAACCACCTCCACCACAGCACCCAAGAAAACGCCGTCCTCGCTATCGAACAGTTCGAGGAGCTGGTGGCCACCGGCTGCAGCCCGGTCCTGTCCTTCTTCCTCTGCGCCATGTACGCCCCCATCTGCACCCTGGAGTTCCTCTACGACCCCATCAAGCCGTGCCGCTCCGTCTGCCAGCGCGCCCGCGACGGCTGCGAGCCCATCATGCGCCGATACAACCACAGCTGGCCCGAGAGCCTGGCTTGCGACGACCTCCCCGTCTACGACCGCGGCGTCTGCATCTCCCCAGAGGCCATCGTCACCGACGTGCCGGAGGGTGAGAACCCTGGGGGCAGCGAGAGGTGGGAGGGAGGACTCCCTCCACCCCCGCGGGACGCCCCAGGCTGGGACGGGGGGGCTGCGGGACCCCCACGCTCCAGTCCTGGAGCCTCTACCGACAATTTTCACTCTCTGACGCGCCTCTGTTTGCAGATGTGAAGTGGACGGACTTCACACAGGGCTTTATGGTGCCGGACAGACCCCTGGAGCCTGACTGCAGGAGCCGTGGCCAGGGTGAGCCTAGGACGATCCCCCTCCTCCACCTCCCTGGAGACAGGGTCCATCTGACACCTCTCAACCTTTCTCCCTTCTCTTCCTTTGAAGAGCGGTGCAGGTGCAAAAAGACAAAGCCTACGCTGTCAACCTACTTGGCCAAGAACTACAGCTACAGTAAGTGCATGGGGAAATGCTTCACTTGGCCTGCCCCACATCCTCCTTGTGTCCCTGCAAGTTAGGCAGCTCTGTGTGGGTGCTGAACCCACATCAGGCCCCATCCAGCAAGTGTGGCATGGGAAGACTGCTCCAACACAGCCTTTCCAAGTGAGTGTTTGCCAGGGAATACCTAGCTGTAGCACACACCATGTGCAGGCAGTAGCAGTAATGACACAGATGATGGTGTGTTTCTGACAAATGCAGTAAAATGTCAGTAATGTGCAGCCTTCTGCTCTGCAGAAGGGGTGGTTGCTGCTGCAAAGGTCACTTTAGTAAAGGCAGTTATGCCTTATGTGAGTGTGATGACTTTGGCCAGCTCCTGTTTTCATCCAGCAGATAGAATAAACAGGGGTTTTCTACCCAAATAAAACTCGTAAATGTGAACCAGCTGCATCAAAGTAAAAAGTTTTTAGAAATTTGTATATGCTTTTACTTATTAGCCCGAGTTCTGGCTGGTGCACAATTGTCAGAGATTAACTGAATTCAGTGACAATTTGCACCATCCAGCCATGGAGATAGCTGATAGTTTTATTAGATGTTGGGTGACATATTGGCAACAAAAATAAGTATTCAGCCCTCTTTCCCCTTAGCTTTCCCCTGCCTCAGTTTTCTGATGGTGTGAGTCAGGAAGAATTCTAATTAAGATTAGATAAATGCCAGATTAAACCTAGTGTCAATACAAAGCCCCTATTAACTATGAGTTTTATATGCAGTATTGCTTCATTTTGCACTTTGTGGGTATTTTCTCAATGGCACTTTTTTTCCCAGTCATTTATCTAGTTCTTCTGCAGTAGGGTTATAATATAGTTCAGTTCCTATTTGTTTGATATCAGATAAAAGCAAGTTTGTAGCTATTTGCTTCTTTGTTAGCATGTTTGGTGGGAATAATCAAGCTGAACCTCTAGCTTAGGTAGTTGTACAATTTTTGTTCATTATAGCATTTTGGTGCATTTACATGACTTACTCTTTTTATATAATTCTTTGATCTGTGTCAGTACAACATAGAGATATGTTTAGGTGGAACAATGATTTTTTATAGTTGCCTGAAACATATGAAAAGTAGTGATATCAAATGTCTGTTCCAAAATGAAAGACAGGTGTTATTTGTGTAAATTCTGATTCCAGTGGTTTCAGTAGGAGTGTTCCTTGAGTAGTACCTGTATGTCGGGGTCCAAAATTTAATTCCATTGAATTTGTGAAATCAAGATTTTTCTTTTTGAGATGTAAGTATTTATTCAGCAGCCTGTGAGAGAAATAGACCTATTTATATGGAAAATGAATGGAGGGACAAGATTTAATGAGTTGAAAATCAATCTTTTTTTTTTTCTGAAAACCTTTAAAATAAGACATACTGCCAAATTGTACTTTCAATTGTACCAAACAGACTTGAAAATGGATTGTGAGTCTCCAAAACTGAAATTCCTCACATGTTTTGTGTCTGTTATACATGTCCTGATAAAGGTAGCACATAAACCCCAGACTGCATTAACAGTGCTGGTCTCCTGTTTTCATTGTGTGAAGTTTATTCGAAATGTTATGAGGTTTATGTGGAAGCTTTTGACCCCGTGGCTGGCAGGGGCAGGCTGATCATCCTGTGGTCTGTACACTTCTCATGCTTCTTTCACTGAAGAATTTTTGGACAGTAGAACCCTTTCTATTTTGACATTTCCTAGAGACAAAATCCTTTATGTAAAAATTATACTTAATTTATTAGATCTGGTATTTTTCACAAGAGAGAAGGAATGAAATGCTGGAGTGGTAGGTGATGCCAGAATTTTGTAGGTACAAAGTTAGCCCAGGGATCATTTCAGAGCAATCTACAGTGCTTCAGCTTCTTGCATCTGTTCAGACATGCAGTTTTCCTCAATGAAAGGTAAAAATACAAATGATTGTGTATTCAGAGTCAGAAGAACCTTTTTCAGTATCTTGATTATATAAGGATCTCACTATTGGTAGAGAATCCAAAGGCAAAAGATGAAAAAAGGTATAGCTCAAGTAAGTCATGGAAATCCTAAGCCTCTTAGTTTTTTGACTATTGTTTCTAGCCTTGCCTTGTTTCTTATATTTAAGAAAATACTATATTTCCTGGTTACAATCTACAGGAAATGATTTTATTTCTGAAAAGACTGAATTTGTGACAACTGTCTGTGAGGTAAATTATTCATTACTTAATCAGAAATAGCCAGATGTGGCTGGAGGATGGCTTAGATTTATGCAAAGGGTTCTTCAAGTCTGAGTTGAAGGAGCTGTTTGTGTGTGTGATTCCAGGCAAGATCGGTTGGTCTGATCTGGCAAAGATTTAAGCACATGTTTAATTTTACAGTTGTCAACAGTCCTACTGAAAACCAAATTGATATCAGGCCTCTGTTATTCTAAGCCACTGTTCATGCCCACACAGGCAGAAGTAGTTCTAGTTTCACAACCAAAACAACAGCTTCCAATTCAATATATTGTATTTAATTTTGAGATGCATTTAAATTTCCAAGACTGTTTATTGTTCTCGCTCTTCTGTTTTTCTATTTGCAGTCATTCACGCTAAAGTAAAAAGCATAGAAAGAGGGAACTGCAATGAGATAACCACTGTGGTTGAAGTCAAAGACATTCTCAAGTCTTCAACGCCAATTCCTCTGTCCCAAGTGCCTCTTCTTACAAATTCCTCCTGCCAGTGCCCGCCTCTTCAACCAAAGCAGGATGTTCTCATTATGTGCTATGAGTGGCGCTCAAGGTGAGCCGTGATGTGTTGCAGAAAAGTGTTAGAGCTGGCTGTGAGGGATGGGAAGGAGGACCAGTAAATCTCTCTTCCTCATCATAGGCTTGTTTTAGGAGAACTCATACATACACTTACATATTTCCATTACCTTCACAGCTGACTTTCATCAGCCTCAGCTCTGTGCCATGATGTGTTTACAAAATTTGACTCATGCAAAAAGTATAAAATCTGGTGGCATTAGGTGCTGACGTCACATTGATAAAACATCATGCAGCAGTTCAGTCACCTCCAGCTTGGGAGTGTTTTTCCAGGACCACTTTCCATGGGGATGAGCTGCTTAGTGTGCAACAAGCCCAGTGGTGCCTGTAGATGATGGTCTGTGTTGGCAGGATCACATGGAAGGCATGTGGTTCTTCCTCACCAGGGGAGTGGGCAGAAGATGATACACATCCTCTGTCAGCAGAGCTGCTGGAATCAGAGCCAGGCCTTCTCCACTGGCCTGTCCATACTTTGGACCAGTGCCGTCAATGAGATGTTTCTGATCCCGCAGCCGTACCGGGACCAGCCAAAGCTGCAGCCATTGGAGCTCCAGCTCCCGGATGGCAGATGAAAAGTAAATACTCTTAGAGCAGCTTGCCAGTCCTGCTGTATGATTAAAATTAAAAACAAAACAAAACTAACTTTACCAGACCTTTTATCTGGCAGTCAGCCTAGCCCCAGGCATGGAAGGAAATCCAGCATGCTGGCTTGGATGGGAAGGAGTGATGAATAACAGCTCCCTTTTCTCCCTGGTTCCTTGAGGCAGAAGGGAACATCCCATCCACATTAGCACCCCAAGCGCACCAGTAGATGCCAGCAGAGCAGGTTGTGGTGTTACAGGTTTTTTGTAGGCCTGTGTGTTGTAGTTTGGAGGCAAGGCTGTCTGTAAAATGTGCAGGCTGGTTTTGCATACTGTGATGTTACTGTTAATTGGCCACACACGCTTGTAAGGACCACGGAACATCCACATGTGGGACGTGGTGGGCCATGCCCATATTTTTAATGAGCTTTATGTTGATATTTTGGGAGCATTTTATAGGTGTTTCTAAAATTTGCCATCTGATATCTTACTACTTTGTCTTGTTTTTGTCTTGTGAGCTAGCAGACACAGCATTGTATTACTACTCATCTCTTTGCCCCTCTAGGTCTGGAAGTATTTCACAAATATTAATGTAGAGCTCTCTCTTTGTGTTAGTGATTTTAGGGATACAAGCTCTGACTCATGTAGAAGGACTATGACCAGAACGGCGATGGAGGAGCTCTGGGTTGCAGAGGATCCTCTGGAGGCTGTTAGAAAAGGGAGATTTCATAAGTCAAAGATCACAATCAGCATCTCCATTATTATGGAAAAAAACACGTGATTCACTAAATGTCTTGTGATGGTTTTTAAAGGTCATTGAGGTTTTTAATTTCATATAGTGTACTAAAGTGGATTTGAAAAAGAAACATAAATTATTATATGTGCTTCCTGTTGAACTTAGTGGCAGGAAAACAGAAGGTTTTGAGTTACAGCAGCTTTTTAAAATGACAGAGGCAGAATGAGTGGAAGCTGTACCTCCTCTGCAGTCAATGGCAAAATACCTATTGCCTGTTGTTAGGGTTAGAGCCTCACTGGATAATTTGACCTGAACAAAGCTGTGCCAGATGTACTCCATGTTGTGGTTTCATCCATGGCAGTATGGCCTTGGCATCAGTCCTGTTGCATTAGTACAGCATATTGGTCCTGATTCTCCAAGGTTTGCACTCACATTAGGCCTTTTATGTGTGGTCAAACTGGATGCACAGAGGCTAATGACTACAAGAGGCAGCATTTTGTACTGTGTTTGAGCTGCTAAGAGCAGTGATGCTATTCATAGAAACTGGAGGTCAGGTCCTGCTACACTATTTAACGTTCACCAGCCAGAACAGTGCTGTGTGATCTTATGTGCATTTATAACTATGTCTTGATGTTTCCAGCCAGCACTGGTGTCTAAATACAACCAGAATTTTAGTGGAGTTTATATTAGGGCATGTTAAGGCCTGGTATCTCAACCAACCAACCAACCAACCAACCAACCAACCAACCAACCCACCAACCAACCAAAAAAACCCTCAAAAAGTTGTCACTGGGCTGGAACGTGGAAATTGTGACATCAGACTGCTTTAGAATAAGCTGCTTTAGGAGCTGTTTAAGGCATATATATTTAATAGTCACATTTTTGCTTTGTTCATTTCATAACAACTAGACTCAGTGTTTTCATGCAGGAGCTAGCCAGATTGTACTGGTAGGCAAGTATGGCAAGTATCACTAACCATGCATGTTCCAAATTCACCTTAAAGGACTCATTAAAGAGTTAGATGTAGGAAACACATACTGCCATCCTCATGTATTTATAGGTAGAAAAGGATACAATTGTAAGTGATCATATAATTATATTACTGTTTTTCAGCTAAGCTGTATTAGCTGGTGCATATGAAACAGCTTCTTTTTTAAAGTCAGAAGTAAAATGCATCTGTTTAATCTACTCTTCACATAAACACACAGAGAAACATATGGTATCCCATCATCCCATCCATAAAACCTGTCAGTACCAGTACCTGTGGGTGCATTTCAACTCTTCTGTGTCAAATCATTTGGAATAGCATCTCAGGAATCAAAATCAGCAATATCTATAATTTGTGTGTATTTCTTAATTTCAGGTTGATGCTTCTTGATGGATGTCTAGTTGAAAAATGGAAGGACCAACTAAACAGAAGATTTAAGGTAAATACAACCAAAGAAAAGAATGCTGAACTTCTTGATAAAAAGTTAAACACCTTTGTTTTACTTCAGATTGATTAACTTTGATGACTTTCAGATATCTGTAACTCCAGTGAGTATCATTATTTTCACTTGAACATTTTCAGCCTTTATAGTTACCCAAGTATAGGTGAAAATTTGAATACTTTAATCTTGTGGTTTAGGGTCTCTAAAATTTTATTTCTCTTTAATTTTACCCTGTGAGATGATCTTTGTATGAACTCTGGTTTCTTACAGTAATGTCTCTAGGAATTTCTTTCATTTCCCTGCTACCACAAGGAGCAGTGATATGAAAGTGAAGGTAATATGCAGATGAGTACATAGCCCACATTAGATAAGAAAGGAAGTTAAAATCCTCTGCACTGGATGAATGTTTTTTTGCTGCATTAAAGATTTCAGGCTGGAGACACACACTTCTCACCAGGTACTCACTACTAAGACCCAGCCAAAGGATTGGGCATTGTCTCTCTGGATTCAGGAAACACTGGAAGGAAGAGTCTTTAGTATAGAGACATGGGTGGCAGGCACAGCAGATGCCCCTGCTTTTTGGGGCTTCAGGATAGCATTTGATATCACTCTCTGCTTGTAAACTCCTCTTTTTAATGTAAAGAAAGGATGAATTGAGAGAAGGTCTGATTCTTCCTCCCAGTTTAAGACATGGAAGAAAGTTATTTTTGGAAATCAGAAAGGTTTTCAGAGCATTAAGGTCATACATGTATGTTTAAGGACATACATGTGAGTTTTAATTGTGAGTTGAATAGCAGTTGATAGAGAGGAGGAAAGGAGATGTAGGAATCCATAAGAAAAAGCTTTCAGATTACAGACCAGCTTCTTGCAGGAAATTGCATTCAATGCTTCTCTCCTCCCTCTTCACTTACTCATCTGAAACCTATGTGTGGAAAATAAAACATGCTTTAAATCTTTAAAAAATAAATACATGGCAATTGCAGAGGATGCCATGTGGGATTTAGAAGAATATTGACATATGACTTGGATTCCTGAAATCCTTTAGCTGTCAACTTAATGGCCTGTTGCTGGCACACATTGTGTTTTAGTCACCTCCTCACACTGTTTTGTCATTTCTAATTGTGTCTTGAATCATGTTTGGGCTTTAGTTTTCAGATTGTCAAATAGATGCATGACTGCCAAAGAAATGCCCTTCAAAGCACATGTAATTTCCTCTCATATTAATAGTTTCAGAAACTAAATCCTCATTTAAACATATTTGAGTGGGACACAACTAAATGTCTGCTGATAGTTTTGGTTTTATAAACATGCATAAAATAACTCTGACCACACAGAGCCAGTATGGAGCTAGGTATCACAGTGGCTTCATTTTAATGCCCATCATTCATCTCTGAAGACTTGCATCCAAATTTTGTGTAGAGTTACCACTTACAATGGATGTTTTGAGCTGTCTGTCAACCACAGAAGACAGTTGTTAACATAACCACAACATTGCTGGTCTTTTCTTTAGCCAGGACAAGAGTCTGAGCTACAACAAAGTCATGCAGAGATATTGAATAGGCAAGCTGGAGAACATTTCTCTTGCTCTGATCACTGGGTAAATCCGCTGCCTTTAGCAATTTCAGAAGGGAAATATAATAGAGGGGAGAGGTGAGATCCTTTCTGGGTTCTACTGCCTACCTTGTTTTCGTTAAAGTAGGTATTTCTGTTCCTAGAGGTGAAAGTCTGCAGTCTCTGTTGCTGTTCTACGGATCCCTCCATGTTTTAGAGAGTTGACCAGTCAAACTTACTGTAAAAACCTATTTTGTAACTACTGCATTATTGGATATGAAAATCTGACAACTGTTATCAGTGCTTTTCAAAATTTCTTGGGTATGCTGCTGAGTAACGCTGCAGGTGCATTATTCAAACCATGCTATTGCAACTCTCAACACTGTAGCTTCACTGTGATCATTGCTATTGCCTGTCCATAGCATAAGCTTGTTCCTGCCCAGTCCTTTCCACCCCAGGGAAAAGCAGAAGCAGAAAGTAAATGCTAGCTCCCCTTGTGGCTGTGTGCTTAAATGTATATTGTGAATTGATGGTTTGATTCCTGTAGACTTTTCTGAGGAAAAGTCAAGTAGCACATCCAGCAAGACAGCAAGGAAGGGCCTTACGAAGGAGCTCCAACGTGCTGGTCCTGACTTTTTGATGGCATGATGCCAGCTCCCCTCTATTTCTGAGAAGGCACTCACATGCAGCATGCACATGAGATGGGCAATTGTCATTTCCATCAACTGGTGCCCCTCTAACCTAGAACACAGTCCCTGCAAATAGCCATTACATGCTGACATCAATGGCCTTGCAATATAGAGCATGAGGCTGTTAAAGGGAGCACTAGCATCAGTGGTTCTGGATAGCTGTGATTAGGATGTAATTATTTATGATTATGTCCTTCCCTAACTCATCCTCTTTGTCTTCTGCATTTCTACAGAGGTGGGAACAGAGGCTGCAAGAACAAAAGCGGCGAACTGCGCGCAGTAAGAGCCAGAATTCGGGACGCAGTGGTCAGAGTGGAGCCCTGAAACCACAAACCAAGAACACCAACCCACTGATCAGTGGCCCCAAAAAGCCCATTAAAACAAGAAATGGCCAGAAAGAAATCAACCCCAAAAAAGTATGAGTGTGAATTCCCAAAAGGAAGGACTTTCCCTGCACGACAAGGGTCACAATCTGGCTTGGTCAGCATGTTTTATTAATCTGGAACTCATCGACTTAAAGAATTATGTCATTTTATGTCATACATAGACCTCTTTGCTGCACTTTACTGTTACAAGGTTTGCTTATCCTTTCACTGCAAGCCATAGAGCATAGGTTTGCACTAATATGAGGTAGGCATATTCCAGCTGACTGAGCTTTATCTTTGGGCTCTGATTTCCCATCTAGACAGAACTAGCCTTGGCTGCTAGAGGTTTTGACTCCTTGTACCAGTGGCCTGGTCTGTTTCCCTGCCAGATGTTGGAGAGCTGCATGGAGTTTCTCTCTCTCCTCAGCTGGTGTAGTAGTTGGTGAGTTAGTCTGTGAGTTAGTCTGTGAGTTAGCTGAGAGCTCACTAGACCAAGGCAGCTGAGGAGCAGCAGAAGGATGGTAACCTCTGGCAGATATCTCAGGCAGCAATGACTGCAGCTGCTGGAGCTGAACATATCTGCTATTTGGAATCACAGTCCTTGTTCAGAGTGTTCAAAAGCATAGTTTACCATTAAGCATCTGGGTATGCAATATGTGATTATTTTTATGAGTGTGCCGAAAATATGCTTACAGTGATATTATTTGATCTTGTGGGTTTGTGTAGTAAAAAATGCATTCAAAGCAGACATTTAATTTTTTAAATTGTACTTCAGGCTGGCTTCTGTTGTTCTAATTTCAAATATATTTAAACATCTAATTGAAAAATCTGTATTTTTTTGAAAGGACCGATTAAAGTGAACAGATCTGTAGAATTCTTAAAAGTAACACATTTGCTGTAATATAGCTTTGCTATGAAAACTGGAATAGAAGCTTTATTCTAAAGATAACTGACAGCTACTGTACAGTATTAAGGAGAAGATAGGGCTTCAAGTGGCTCAGTAATCATTTGGATAACTTTTTATCATTTGATACAATATTTCTAACCTTTCTCTGAGATCAAATAAATAAATAAATAAATAAATAAATCAGCTTTGTTCCTATTAATGAGCTTCTCAAAGCAACTGGCTATCTGCAGTTTTTCTTATCAGAAAGTAACATTTACTCTGAAAAGAGTGACAGGAAAACAGATTTTTATATTTATGTGTTAAGTTTACTGACTTAACATTTTCTGTATGAGGTATTAGAACAACAATGGTGATATAAATCTAATCAATATAACTCCAAGGTGGCATTTGTGCTATTCCTTCTGAGGTGTACTTCAATGAGGCAGCATAGACAATACATTCTGATTTCATTTTCATGTAACACGCAAGAAGATCACCAACGTTAAGATCAGAAGAGCTCATGATAGATGCCTGAAAGACCTTCCAGATTTCCTGTAGGAAGACTAAGAACTTGTCAATTCTGGTAAAATGAGGATTTTTATAATAGGAGCAGTTCTACATCAGAAAAAAAAAAAAAGGAGTTCTGTGTAGATTATCATAAGGAATAACAATTGGTCATACCAGTATGTTGATCTTTGCCATGACAAAAATTCCAATGAAATTTGCATGTGTGAAATTCACAGCAAAACATGCTGGAGTGATTCTGGTAGCAGAATCATACTTGGTAATTTGCTAACGTGAATTTGGGACATAGATGCCAAGTTACGATGTTTAAGACAGACAGACACAAGTGTTACAAGAAAATGGAATAATAGCATATAGAATAATTTGAGGGGGAAACCAAACTAAATGGTCATTGTTGAGCTTTGAGTGTAGCACTACTGGTAATTCTGGGCAGGTGCAGTACTTTGTTGACATGGAACACCTGCAGAATTAGATCTAAAATTTATTCCAGGTGCCAGGAATGCTGAGCATATATAGGATATGTTGACTTTAGTAGGATTATGTGTTTGACATGTCTAAAAAAACAGACTACAAACTTAGGTGCTTAAATACAGCCTATAGGTGGAACCTTAATCATGTTCAGTGAAATGGAAGAACTGAAATGGAAATCAAAGAAGACAGAATTTCACTTGCAGGTGACTAATTCAGGTTTGAAAATGCTGACTTAAGTAAGCATGATCTAAAAGGTTGGAAAACTTCTGAAATAGTTTTATGTACTCTGTAGCAGGAGTTCTTAAGTTTTGATTACCTATTGGTCCCAATTTCAAGTACCCCAATAAATGTATATGTAGTTAGCCATTAAAGAATGAGTGACACTCACATCAATGTGATGTTGAAATAACAAATACTGAAGTCATGATATATCACTTCAAGAAATTTTATTGTGAACATAGTCAAATGTGGTGTTTGTTAAATGAAATTTTTGGAGCAGCTACCTAGACTCCACAGCAACATCACATATTATTTTACAACTGTTAGAATCAAACTTATTTTTTCGTTTTGTCCGAGGAAAAAATGTACAAATTATTTTCTCCAGAGAATTGTCACCATTCCTTCTCTGAGTTGCTGTCATTAGATTGACCATTCCAATACGCTGGAATAGACATGGATGCACCAAGCCAGGTGTTTCCAAACTCCTTCCAAACATTTTTATGTATACTTTATGCTGACTAACTTTCAACCTAATATGGTAAAAATATGGAGGAATGAAAGGCAATACAACAAAAAGCAGGGGATATCATAATACAAAGAACAGACATACAAGGGATAAATTAATAAGGTAGTGTGTTTTTCCAAAACCATTTTTTCCCATAGTTTAAGAAGCTATAGGTCAACTCAATTTAGCACTAATGCAAATCATTCAATTTTGAAAATCCCCTATGATTATTAACTCCCTGTGAAGTTATCAATTGCCAGCTGAATCTAGACCCAGAACATCCGCACCCTCCTGCTTCCCTTCCCTTCCCTTCCCTTCCCTTCCCTTCCCTTCCCTTCCCTTCCCTTCCCTTCCCTTCCCTTCCCTTCCCTTCCCTTCCCTTCCCTTCCCTTCCCTTCCCTTCCCTTCCCTTCCCTTCCCTTCCCTTCCCTTCCCTTCCCTTCCCTTCCCTTCCCACAAAATAGGTGTTGGAGCAGTGAGGGCTGTTTGAACAGGCAAATTCCTCCCCAGAGGGTGCAGTCCCCACCTCTGCTCCCTCTGGCATGTGGCTAAAGGTCAGACTCACCTCTTCTCCTGCACATCCATGGCCATGTGTAGCCATTGCTGTGCTGGTGCACTCCAGCACTGGAGTCGTGAAACCTCCATTCAGCAAAGGGAGGCAAATAGTTTGCTGATGGGTGAATGTAATTATTCTAACCATTTAAAGATGAAAAACAATTAAGAGGCCAAATTCTTGAAGTGTTAAATGGATTTTTTCTCAGTGTTGCTGCTAAGCCTTCTTACTGAGGGGCTTGGCATTTTTTTAATATAAAATAAAAATTGCCTGGAACACCAAACATATGCTTCTAGTGAGTTTCTTACTACCTCCCACACACATGTGCCCAGTTTAGTTAGAAGTGCCATTCAGTATTTTCACTGAATGTTCTAACCTCAGTTCCAAAAGAATGAAACCTGAAAAAATATTTACTCTAATTGTGAATGATTGGCACCATTTTAGTAGCTCACTGTAAATACAAATCAAGACTCTTTTATGAAACACATTTTTAAAAAACCTATAAACCTTCCTCCAACAAGACCTGAATGACCCGGTCACTTCAATTCAGTGTTGCAACTTTCGTCCAGTCAGGGCATATGACTGAGAAATACTTCCTAAGCAAATAAAAAGAAGATTTTCCTGTCCAAAATACTCAAACAGCTCTTAAATTCTTTTATCCAGAATTGTAACCTAGATTCCAAATGAATGAAACCTGAAAAAATATTTACTCCAATTATGCACAACCGACACAGGCCTTTTGGTTGTGCTTAGCAGTTGAATGTAAATGCACATCTGAAAATATTTCCTCAACCAGATTTTTATGGTAAGCTACATCAGCAGCAATTAATTTTGTAAATAAATATAATCCATCAATATGGGTCAAAAAACATTCAAAATTATGTTTTCATTTATAAATACCCCCACTCCCCAGTGATTTGCAAATAATTAATTTCTATAGGAGTGCATTACTTCTGATTAGAGCTAGCCAAGGCTTTCTGGAAAAATTGCGGTGAATTTCAACTTCTAACACTATATTTCATGTCACATGTCTGAAATTAAACCTTAAGCCTTATTGGAATTTAAACAGCATTTCAAACTTGTTTTTGGATATGCAGTCAATTTGAGGGCTTCCAGGTAATCTATTAATATTAGATTGGTTCCTGCTGCTGCCAAAAGTCTGGTGGATAAACCACTATGGAAATGAGCATAAAACAAGGGAAGGCAACACTCCTTTTCTCTAGATGGGGATATTAAGATCAAGCCCCAAAAGTACCTTAAATATATCAGGCAGTCTACACCCAGATAGAAGGTTAATGGTTGTATCAGAGTAACCAAGAAATGCCCCAAACAGAACACCCTAAGTATTTTGATTACTCGTGGTTACAGTGTGATGAAAACTATAATTTGTACATAATCTGAAAACTTCAGTATGTATTCTCTGAGCAAGGTAACCAGAGAGCTGATAATTTACTCACAAAGAGCTGTGGATAAACTGAAGAGATATTTGAAATGTCTGACTTGCCAGTGCAGTTCATTCAGCAGTCAGAGCAAAGGCAAAATAGTGGTACAGAGCCACAAGCTGATTGACTCCATCTTCTTGGCAGGGAAAAAATGTTTTTTCTCGACTTGTCTTATTTTTTATGTAGTAATTCAGTACAAAATCTCAGAACAATCAGACATACTTATTCTTCTAAAACAGTATTTTAAGATTTATGACCCGCTTGTTTATCATTCTAAACTGAAACAGATCTTTAATATAGTCTTTAGTGTCAGGTTATGATTTCATTAAAGTTCCTAAACAAGGAAATATGTGGTTTGTGGTACAAATAAACATGCCCTGTGGTTCCATTTCTCTCCTGCTGGGACAAAAATCAGAAGAATAATTATGTTATCTTTTGTTAGTCTTGGAAGAATTATAATCAAATCTTTGCATCACCTAATTCTATGATGAATGACAAGATGTTTTCTAAATAAACAGTTGTAAAGGCCACATTCTCGTTTGAACTGGCATTTAGATATGAGCTAAACAGACACAGTCAGACTTTCTGTAAGTTTTATATGCAGCAGTTTTGTGTAAATTTAATTGCAGGAAGATTTTTATCTGTGAGACTTCATGGAGTTTATGTTGGAACAGAGTCCTCCTGACTCTATAAATCAAATAATTGCTGATCCCACCAGAAATGTTCAAATTCTTAAAAATTACATCCATGTCTATATCACAGTAATATAATTTTCAAAGTAGAGCGGATGGCAGTTTAAATAATGTATGCAATACCTACAGGGTGAGTTAAATTTTTAAAGAGACAAAGCAATCTCTTAAAATACTGACAGTATTTTGATTGCCATTCTTTTGAATGCATATTTTGATAATTGCACAAAATCTACAATCTTCTGTTCTCGAAGATATAAAAGCTTTGCAAATCTGAATCTCTTAATCATCTGAATGAAACAGTTATGTTTGATATTTTAAGATGCATCTGTTAAATTTCTCCTTTCCAAATCTTCTAGAAGACTTCAAGAACGTATTTAGGAGAAGAAGATGAGCATTAATAAATGAAATGTTCCCACATTACAGTTTGGACTTGGATACTTGGGCAACATGAAAAAAACGTCACAAATCTATGCATAATATTTCAATGGAATCTACTGGATCACTTTATTCAAGCATAAAACAGGGATTGTAATTGACACACATGAATATGGAACCCCAAATAGACAAAATAGTTCAACATCCAATAGTTAAACCAAACTGACAAAAATTTACATTGTTTAAGAGTGATGTGATGTAATATAGAGGATAATAGTTAAGCAAGGGCAATAACTTGGTATACGAAATGTCACCATACTTAAACAGGCAGAGGCAGAGCTATGGTACCCTCAGAGCAAACTGAAATTTCTCACACCAGAGCAATAAGTGATTCACTATATTCATAACCCCTGTATGATACTTATCAAGCTCTTTGGTTGTGAACTTCCACCAGACATGTTATGGACTCTTAATAAGATATAAAAGCACATGCTGTTTTCAACATTTCTGCTCCTGTCACCTCATAAACTTTCACCTTTGTATTTGTCCCACTGGTTGAGAAGCCATTAACTCCAGCAAAGATCTGAGGAAATGAGCTGAATTGATGTATGCGAAATTGCACTACTCAAGCAATCTGCTCTTTTGTGAGGCAGCTTCTTGGTTTAAAGTACAGCATGCCAGGACCCAAAAGACCCAGAGTGCTTAAATAATGCCAGGAAGAACAGTTTTAATGAGTTTTTGAAGTAAATAAGAAGCCAAAGATCATACAGCAATCCTGAAGTATGTTTCTCAGAACTCACCTCTGTGAGGCAACATATAAATTCTGCACTAATTGCAAGCTCCTACAGGCTAGCAGCCTCAAGCTGAGTTTGTGGCAGTAAAGCAGCTGTAGGTGAAAATGGGCCACCAGGAGATTGCTCAGTCCAACTTCTGCTGGAGGAATGTCTATAATAACAAATGCCCCATCACAACAGAAATATTTGTCAGGAAGGTCTTTATAGCAGCTAGTTTAGTAAATATGATAGGAACAATAAAGAAAGTATGAGAAGGAGTTAATTCTAGACTTCACACTTAAAATCAACGATGCAAGTAAATTGCTTTAAGTGAATGCCATTCTTTAGAACCTCCACCTTCAACAGACTTAGACAACAAATGTGAGAATACATCAGCTACAGAATAATATTTGTGTTCTTCATGAAGGCCAGCCAAGTTAGACTGGACAGGATATGAACTCACTAGTTTGGCAAGGAGGTACGTGTCAAGAATAGCTGTTATGTAAGAGCTGGCTTTATATTTTAGTTCTTCTGATGTATTTGAATTAAGTAAATGGGCTGGAAAGGACCTTTTAGTTTATTATCCTACCTGTGACAGTAATCTTTAGAAGATATTTAGGAAAAGGATGAATAAACAATGCAAATGTTTTTCAGGGTCCTGAGGGAATCAATAGACCTTAACAGCCCAGAGCAGTCTCACCAGGGATGCACACACATGCAATTGGCCAGTGGATCCAGGAGCCCAATTTGGCTCACATTTGGAACTGCAGAACTCAATCCACATCACCATTGGTCGTGTCATTAATGGTGTTTTAGCCACCTACCTTGACCCTTGTCCTTTTTAAGATAGCTATACAGAAAACACTGGAACTATTGGAACTATTTAGAATCCTGGAACTATTTGAAACACATAAATCTGTTAAAATGATAAAAGGAAAAACATCTACTAAGCCTACATAAAGAAAAAATTACTAGTGCCAAACTCCTAGCAGATGTTACTTGTTACCTTGCTATGTTTTGCAATATGGAAGAGCTGATAACAAAACCTTCCCAACTAAAATTGGATGGACTCTGAAGAAAAATAAGTGTGTTTATGTAGTCTTAAATATAGTGGTTGGGTAGAGAAATCCATCTAATTCCATGAATATCAATTTTCAGAGGCTGTCTCTTAATTGTTTAGTCTGCATCCAGCTCTCCAAATACAAACTGAATGCTTCTCTCTGCCTGTTCTATATCAGATGAACCGTGAACAGCATTAGCCAAAATATCGTGTGCAAACTGAGCCCTAATTGATTCAGGACAGGTCTTCTTTGCCTCTTCTGGATCGGGTGGACCCATTAGTTTCTTCCATTCTTCCACAGCATTTTCCTTTGATAAGACCATTATCACTGATGGACCCCTGTAAAATCAATATAAAGAAATCTCTTAAACTATTCTGAGATTTCTGAGATGCAGACTTAGCTTTAATGTCAGAGGTACCATGAAGGGTTATAATAAGCATTGAACTATCTTAATTTTATTAAACTGCTTAAATGATAAAATTTGTTTCTGCATGTTTTGTTTAAGGAAAAATCCCATAGTTGAAAGCCAAAGAGATTGTGATGATCTGATATTTGGATTTGGACTTCTTGTCCAAAAGGCATTCTCACCCAATAATTTCTGAAGCAAGACAATACATACTGTTTTTATCAACTGTACTAACAATATTATGAGGAAAATATTTGTCCTGCATGAGGAGAAAAAAGATCCCATTGGAAAGCAGTTCCCTTTCAGGGAAAATAAAATCCAAAATAAAACTATCCATAAGTTTGAAAGAATTTTGAATCTCCCTTTTAAAGGAAGAGTATTATTTGCTAGAAGCCACTAAACTTGCCAGAAAGAGTGACAGGTTGTAAAATCCTTGCACCAGTTATGGTGTAGCATGTCTTGTTGGCACTGTAGCAAGTGTGATGTGTACTTACATACCTCAGTACTGTAAACCAAGACACTTACTGTGTCATAAAATTCACCAGGTCATCAAAAAAGGGTTTTCCTTCGTGATCCTTGTAAAAGTGTAAAGCCATTTCCCGAGTTAAAGCTTGTTCTTTTACCTTCGAGATGCTAAATCCAGCCTCTTTAACTTTTTTCATAATTTCATCTAGGAGAGTGACAAACAAGCTCATTTTTGATTTGAAATGGTTTAGATGCAAAAAATGCAAACCCCAAACACCCAAACTTCAAAAGTTTCAGAAAATACTGGATGCCTTCTAAAAAAAATCACCAATAGCTATTAGAATTCTTCTTACAATATCAAACCAAATATGGACAACATAAGAAACACTTCAACAGTCCTCTAAAATAGGCAGAAACCTATGTCACTGCATTATCCATCTTGATGCATGTATCAAACACAGATTTTAATAAACTATGCCAATAGCATTCACTGTTATTTCTCACATTGAACAGAATGTGGACTGTAGTTGTAAAGCTGTATCAAACATCAGCTGGCTGGCCAAAAGCAATCTGGATTTTCACAAGTGGGGAAGATAGACTCACAAAAGCCAAGGATGAATTAGCATTAGAAAGACTACCAAAATTTTTTAGGAGAGAATAGAATAATGCTAAGTTGGGGGTTTAGGTAGAGGATTTTTAAAGAGTGGCAGCAAACATGCTTAGGGCAAGATTCTGAATTGTGCATAGTGCTCTTTTTATTTTGATTTTTTTCTCCTTATTCCCTTAGACTAATGGTAAGTTAAATCAAGGATGGGAATGCATCTAACTGAGCAATGACCCCTTTTGAGTCAGTAGAGATACCTGCCTGAAATAAGTAATACAGGTTTGGCTAGTGTCTCTCTCCTTTGACTAATAAAGATGCTGGGAAGGTAGTTTGCAGAAGTAAGGCTGGGCCTTAAACAGTTCAACTTAGCTAGGAACTCTTTTTCTTTAATTCATCACTATTCTAGTGAAGAAAGACCCGTAGGCAGCTTAAGCAAAAGAAATGTCACATTTGAGATCTCGATTAGAATTATGCAAGCCATGTAAAAGAATTTCTCTGCACAGAAAATGTACTTCAGAGAATCAGAAGAATGCATTTGATGTGATTTACTCTAGTGTGCATTGCTAATCCTTTGCAGAAATGATTGCATCACTAGATACAGCCCATGCTTTCTAAATGCCTTACCTTTATGAGTAGCTGCATCAGGTTTGATTAATGCAAAGGTGTGTTCCTCAGGGAAGAAGAACTTTAGTTCCTTCTGAGCATCGCTGGGCGTAGAGCTGCCATGCAGCTGGTTGATAGGTAGATGTTCAAACGCAAACTGTGCACGCAGACTAAGAGTCATTAAAAGAGGGAAGTTACTTAATAGCCATTTTGAGTTCTGAACTATAATTAGCCTCAAACCAGGGAATATAAATGACTGCTGATTTTGAAATCTGAAATATAAACACCCTCCCTACCAACACTGGTGTTGTTGTATTTCCAAGAAATACAACACTTACAAAACCACTTATTAATGAGATGGCACTTCTGTCAGCAGCAATTAAGGTGATACCATTGCAGTTTTCTAAAGCAATGTGAGAAGCAGGCAGAACTAAGGTGTCTGTTTATAAACTGTGTAGGAGAAACTTAGTCACAAACAAAATATTCTACTGATGCAAAGTTTTCAATAAGCTACAAGAAAATCTTCGTGGTATTTCAAGAAAAAATAATGGTGGTATTTTAAGACCTCCTTCCCCCCCCCCATTAAGAATATGTATTACCAGCATTTTTTCTCTGGCTCAAGAGTTCCCCTTTCAGTTCATTGCTCTTTTTAAAACTCAGATTTTAATTCTGTTTAGCAGCCATTATATCTCAAAAAATGCTGAGGTTCCTATGTGTAATACACTACTACCTTCAAGAAAAGCTTAAAAAATTGCAGAAATGCATATCTGTTTCCAGATGGTGGCACTACAGTTACACTAGTTGGAATGTGGAGTGAGATGAGAAATGTGAGGGTAAGTTGAAAGCTGTGAATGATGGTTTACTTCTGTGACTATTACCTCTCTGGATTTTCCTTAGCCTCTTCAAGGATCTTTGGGCCTAGTAAACTTCTCCAGTGTGCTACAGCATTTTCTCGTGTTAGAGCCAATATAAGAGTTGGACCACTGTACAAGGGGAAAAGTAGCATTAAAACAAAACAAAACACAACAAAACAAACAAAAAAAAACCCCAAGCAAACAAACAAAAAAACAACGACAAAAAAACCAAACAAAAACCCAAACTCTTGGAACTTTTAAAAAGTAATTTGATTATATATAGCCCAGACTAGGAAAATGAGCCCCAGTATTGGGGGACTTTAAAACTGATCTGATTGTTTAAACAGGTACAGACTGATAAAAGCTTATGGGGCTTAAATATGAATTTAAATTGCAAAGTTACTGTGTTTTGTCACAATGGCAAGACAGAGAAAGACTGATCATGCCCCAGCCATGAAGGGAATATCCAAACATGATTTATTTCTCTTCCCCAAGTTATCTAGCACATAGCCGGGTTGAAGATTTCAGAGCTCTCTTACAGACAACCTAAATGCAGCCTTTTCAGAGCAGACCTAAACTGTTTTCACTCAAATCAGTGGACTTGGCCACTGAGACATCATACATACAGCAATATGGGACAGCTAGTAACTTTTAAAGGCTTGATTTTTTAATTTGTTGTACTTGGAAATTATTCCATTATCTGCAGCTATCTGTTCCTGTTTTGTGTTTTACTGAACTTTTAGACACATGTATCTTGGAGCCATGTATTATCCAGGAAGTATTCAACACCAGGTTGGATGGGAGTCTGAGCAACTTATTCAGGTGAAAGGTGTCCCTGCCTGTGGCAGGGGGTTGGAACTAGATGGGCAATAATAATCCCTTCCAACCCAAACCATTCTGTGAGTCTCTGATTCAACAATTATTAAATGTGAAAATTTCAATCTTACCTGGTCATTTGCTCCAGAAAGACTGGGAAGTAGTCCTGATCTACATGCTCTTTGTAAAATGTACGTACTTGCTCCTCAGTTAGAATTATTTCTTTCTGCATTGCTATTTGGAAACCATCGTCCTGTATCCTTTGAATGATGGAATCTGTTAAATATATTTAAATAATGCTAAATTGCCATCCATTCATTCATTTGAACACTTGTAGAGAAATGACACGGACTTTTCAATGATAATGTTAAATTTTTTATGGGTGAATTTGTTTCCTCACTCAAGAACAGGAAACTAATTTAAAGCAACTGCTAGGAGGAATCACTAGTTGCCTGGACATTCAGAAAATTGATCCTCTTCATATTTAGTCTTTCTCATGCTTAAAAAGTCTTGGTAGGAAATCCTGACTGAGAAATATGATACATGTTACTACCAGCAAAAGAAGGTCTAAGGAATTTGAATAGGTGAAATGTTTATTTAACTAAGTCTTATAAGGCCACATGGGTAAGTAAGCAGTATTTGGCACAAGTCAAAATTACCTACAAAATTAATGTGTAATTACTTGAACACGAACTGCAGAACTGCTGCTCTAAGCAACATGCTAGACAACCATAAGTGACATAAATTCACAAGGAAATATCAAAATTGTAGTCTTTCAGCTCTCTGCACATAAGATTGCTCAAGTACAGTGATTCTCAAGTTAGAAATAAAAATACTATCTGAAATCTAGGAAGAAATGTAAATATATGAGGACAAAAGTAAACTTGTTTGGATGAAGCTTCATGTAATGGGGTAGATTTTTAAATTTAATCTGTAGAAATGCTGTCTGTTTAGAACTGCCTTGGAGCAGCACTGCCTCATGCAGCGTAGAACATCTTTGGTTGGATATTTTCCCCCTTGCCATTGATTTATCCTGAGTCTGCTATTCAAGAATATCAGCTACTTTATTATGGTGAGAAATCTAGTCCCTTATACTATATTTGAAAATACAAGCTTCTCAGAGAGGTCTTCTAGACATATTTCATCTGCAGAATTTCTTGAAAAATTAATTGAAGGAACAAAAAATCATTGACATTTGCATTCTCAATATATGAAAAACATTAACTGTAGGAGTGTGCCCCCTGTTGAGGGAGTGACAAAACTATCCTTTGTCCCCTCAAAAAGGAAAGAAGCCCAGAAGTTTCTTTCGTCAATTAGGTGAAAAAGCCACCTCATAGGCGTGGGGGACTTCACCTCAAACTTAAGGATATCCAATTGGACAGGAGCTAAAAAGTCACTTCTGGGCAATTTACTACAAAAAGAAATGAACAAAGAAACTGATCACTTTTGTGAGGTGTTTTACCGGGAGCAAGAATCTCTGGCACCTGGCTCGGTTTTTCTCTGTTATTTTGCCTTTTATGAAACCTTTTTGTTTCCAACACTGCAACACAAGCCACCCTTCTGATTTTTATGCCTCCAAGGGTAGCTGAGCTATCTTGGGTGTGTTATAGACCTCCAAGAGCCTATAAGACCCGGCTCGAGGAGGCTCCTATAACAATTAACCTCATAACTTCATTCCAAAGATTACTCCTGGCCTAATGCTGGAGAGATGGTATAACTGAAAAAAATATCATTAATTGAGTTAGAATTTATAATTCAAAATTCAAATATGAGAGCTTTATATACCCTTGATAGAAAATGCAGTTATTAACACTTACTTCGCCTTTCCTTCAAGAGAGTAGGTCTAATTATGGCCAAAGTCCTTTCAGCGTGATGTCCTCCCTCCTCAATATGAAAATTTGGGAAAAAGAAGGCAAGCTGTCTGCTGGCATCTTCAATACTGTCTTGCACATCACATAAATTTACCAGACTCTCAGTTTCCTTGAGTGGTGCCAACCTGATGAAACATGAAGTAATACAGTGTTTAAGTCACTGCTTAGTGTTAACAAGATGAATTTTTGAAGACGTACTTTCTTAAAATTTAGTGAAACATAAGAATAGAATGTAAAACTAAGTTTTTATTAAATTCAGATTCATGAGTAAAGTAACATTTCTGAGAAGAGAATTATTAATCTTCTCAAAAAGTGCATGATCATGTGCTCTGAAGGAGAAACTGCAGCCAGGTCACTTTAACAATTCCCCTCTAGCTTATCCAAAACAGTTTCTCTGTTTCATGAGATAGAATTACTATTGACAAGTGTACAGTGTATAACAAATGATCAATAGAAGTCTTGTGCTTAATTTACGTACCGCATGATCATAAAAATAATAGCACTACAGAGTTGTTGACAACAGAGACACTTCTCATTTTTTCTTGCCTGTTTGTTTAGCTGTGTAAAAAAAGTCCCTCTTGGCCACTTGTAGAAAATGCAGTGTTCCCAGCTGTACTTAATTAATGCAGAAAGGGATGCAGCAGGCATTGACAAAAATGTCAATTACAAATAACAAATTAATTTTTGGACAAAGTATTTAAGCTCATGTTGCGTTAAGTAAATGTCTAAATATAAAACTTGATCTGATATTTGAATTTTTGTGACTACTCTATTGTCTGAGGCTGTGTATACAACTATCATCCTTTAAATTCTCCTCAAGCCCTTGGCATAGAAGAAAAACACATATTTCAAGATACCATGGTTGTGAACAGCTAATCCTTACAAATTTTTTCGCATCTTGGACCAGGGTGGGGACACCAACCCAGTATGCTTCCCCTTCTCTGCTTGCTTTTGCAGTGTTCCCAGGGAGAAGAGCATGTCTCAGGTGTTCCCTGGTCTGTCCTGGGCCATATCTACAGCTTCCCAAGGGACAAGGGGATAAACATGGGAAAGAGTGCAACCTTCAGTGCAAGCAGTGCAGGGAGTCCCGTGGCATGGGTGAACCAGAATTGCAAGGGCTACATCAGCTTTGAAGTGTGTCATTGTTCCCGTTGTTCTGAGAACCCACTGAAGGTGAGTTCAAAGAGATCAATGACCTTGGCTTGTCATCTTTAACTGGGAAGCAAGGAATTTCTGAATTCCCATGAGGACTAGGGCTGCATCTCTAGTGGTGGTCCTGTGGACTGCCTGCTCCCTGGACCTGCACACGTGGGCACACCTGCATCTGTAGGAACATGCCTTGGCTTATGGTGTGCTCTGAACACTGACTGAATCATAGATACACATTTTCACTGGTACTTACTTGACTGGCTCCTCAGGCTCACCAGACTCATTTGTTTTGTGTAGTTCTATCCAATGGGGAATAGCACCAGTTGCTTCTTTTTTAGTGATTATCAAAACATGGCATGGTCTACTCATCATGAATTGAACGAATGCATTAAAGTCAGGCTAAAAAACAAAATTTTCCCCCCTATGAACTCTGAGTTTGTCATTAGAAATGAGACAATTATACTTTTAAAGTAACTCATACATTCCTGTTCCTGAAACTGGCATTCACATACATTCCTCAGAACTCTGATATATTGTTTGGGAATATTTTTTTATCAAGCATTTGAGACAACATTATCAAATGTCCAAAAAGAAAGTCAATTGAGATAAAGAAAGTCATATAAATGCTTTAAACAAGTACTAGATGTTCTTCCAGGTTAAAATGCAAATGACAAGAATGAAGAAAATTATCTAGAAATTCAATGTGATCACTTGCTATGCTTGTATTACAGCATGTAGTGTGACATAAGAAACTGCAATCCAGTTCCATGAATAATTTTTGAAACTAAAAGTCATATAGCTGGCTATAAATATAGAACACTGAGCTGTTTGCAAGACATTTGTAGGCTCTCCCTTCATTTCCTTTGCCATGTGCTTTTCACTTCTTCAGTTTCAACTTACAATCCTATAAAAGTATATTTCCATCAGAAAAATAAGTTTTGAAACTTATGGTGTGAATTGTTAATTTTATTTCTTTTTTGTATGCCACCTTTTTCTTGGGGATATCTGTTCTCCTTTTAAATATTTGACTAAATCCTTATCAGCCAGCATCATGTCATTGCATATGATAGTTTTTTCCTTTAGTAATACAAGGATGAAGTATTCACATATATGCTTTCAATTCATTGCTTTTCTTTTTCACTTATCTTCACATCTATGCATATTCTTAACCCATTTCCCAAGATGAACAAACTAGTCTCAAATTTGGCTGCTATTCCCATGAAGATGAATTACTTTTACCTCTGTGTCAAAATTGCCTCTGTCTAACCTACAATCCCAGCTTTGCTAAAACCAAGCTCTTCATGGTTTCTTACAAGATCTCTCCATTACTTCCTTTTTAACCCATCCTTCTGAAGAGTTAATTTTAGTTATCACACTGCTGGAAAATATGACCATATCCAGGTTCCAGTTTGCTAGACCACTGCCATATAATGGTGGACAGCCTAATTTAATTATTTTCTTGAACTTTATATCTGTCTTTAGCTATTTTTTGTCCCCTAATATAGGACAAGGCACAAAAAATTAATAGATTTTGGCTGAGATGCTTTCCCTCTCTGCCTGTGCACATATTTATTCTCAGAACAACCCCATGATAAAATCTAGAAAGAAAAAAAAAGTATAATATGTAATATAATTTATTTTCTGGCTGGAATAATATATGTCAAATAGATATACACTCTCACATAGATGACATTGGATTTTGGGTTTGTGCCATATTTCAGCACCTAATAGCCAAGGTCAAGTAATTGCAGAAATAATCTAAACAGCATTCTAATTTTCTTTCCTACAAAGGTCACTAGGCCTGTCATAACACATTTTAAAATCAGTATAATTTTATTTTGATAAATATTGTTATAAATTTAGCTTCATGTCTAAGGATCATGCACATTTAGATAACAAAAAGAAGAAATAAATCTTTCAGTATTTAATTGGAGGCCATTTTAATTTGGTTGGAATATTAGACTGCTACGTAGTGATATTTATATGAGTCAGTGAAAAAAAGGGAGAGGGAATATATCTTTTTTTTACTTACTAAATCTACATTAATTCAGTTCTTCAATATACCTAAAATTTACCATACAGAGATTTGCAAGTACATCTAGGAACAACTACATGTTTTACCTGAGCCTTTCATTTATGTTTTTAGTTTGGTTTTACCTCGTCTTTATTCCGGGAGTAAAATACTCTGATTTGCTCTTCAGTAAGCATTCTCTCCTCATCTGCTTCAATGCCAAATCCTGCCTCTATAATCTGCAATTATTCACTTATTACTCAGGGGCATTTGAAAATAGATACATACAAAATCATATATTATTGTAAATCTAAAGATTGATTGGTTTTGGAAGCTAACTTAAATTTTAAATTCTCTGAAATATTCAAAATATAATCTCTATCTTTGTCTAAACTGAACTTCCAGCCTTTCAAAGCACTTCACTTCAGGATTACAATACCCCTAAGTTAGTGTTTGAGAAGAAATATAGTGCAGTTCAATGTATGAAGTACATTCATTCAAAAGTTAATGATCCCTTTTATTTCACATTGATTAAACTCCTTTGGATCACTGTGAGTGGTCAACATGCATCTTATGTTGCAAGAAATTATAAATTATATTGTAACCTTGGTAGTCACATAAATGTGCACTTGTTAACAGTTGTTGTATAAGGCTAAACTACTTGGCTTTAGAAACAGCAAATGAGAAAAAAATTAAATCTACTTTATGATTTTCTGTTTTGAGCTAGGTTACTGCACTAAATGCAAGCATTTGTGAGAGATGCACACATGACTTGCATCAAAGTTCCCAATCCATTGGTGTGAGGTTTGTACCATATACTGGTATTTTTACAGCCAAGGCAGTATCCAGCCCCAGTAGTGATGATACAACAAAATTCAAAATTAACCTGTATACCAGCACTCTGCTCTGTAAAAGCCCCTGTGGTGCTGCTGAGTGTTTTCAGCCTGCCCTGACAAGGCTGGCTGTGCATCCTGTGTTGGAGAACACACCTCATGAGCCAAGTAGCAGCTGCTCCAGCTAAACTCTTTTCAAGCACTGCTTTTTTTTTTTCCTTTCTTTCTTTTTTTTTTTTTTTCCTTTACTGAACTTCCTTCCTTTTCAGCTAAAGTAAAGTAATTAAGTAATTGCAGAAACAACCCATATAGCACTCCGATTCCCTTTCCTGCAAAGGTCACTGTCCCTGTCATAATACTTATTAAAATTCTTTTAATTTGGTCTTGATATATATTGTCATAAGGCTTTTTATTTTTTCATAAGAGAAGCAATATGAACCAATGTCTAACCTCTGCTGGCATAGAATATTAAAGCAATAGTATAGATTTGAATGTCATATTATTTCAGGTAAAAATTATTGTGCTATTATCATCCTTAGCAGGGAAGCTTTATCAGATTCTGTTCCAAAGTCTGGGCATAAATTAGGATCTACTTAACCTTACATTTTGCCATTATGTTTCTTAAATAAATAGAATAAATGAATATTTTAAAATTCTCTCTACCTTTTTTTTAATTTCTTCTACACGTCCTGCTAAGACATCATCAGGTTTTATAATTCCAACAGAATAAGTGAGTACTTCTGAAAAAGGGAAAAAATGATGTGCTAAGTAACATATACATCAAAATAAAGGGAATCATCTTTACTGGACCTGAAGTTTACAGTTAGGTGTTTGACTGTAGTTCAATCAGGTCCCAAAAATTGTAGAATAATTTAAGATAGTGATAATGGAAACAGCAGACTACTACTTGCTACCAATACTACAAACACTTAAGCAACTGCATGTGTTGAGGAAAATATTCCTGCCAAATTAGTGTTAGTTAGTGTTAGTGTTAGTGTATTACAGTGTCTGACAGATCCCCTAACCTGAAGCTGAACCTGAGCTAAAGCTCTGTTTTCTGATTTTCTATCATGTTTAGATTTTGGGGATTAATAAGTCTGTAGATAATTGCTAAATGATAATATTGTTCTCCTGGGTCTCACAGGGTTTATGAGAAAAAATATAGGCTAAAGCTGAGGTCAGGAATTTGTCAGGTGAACCATACAATTAAATAAAAAACCAAACCAAAACATGAAGAGGAAGGAAAAGGGATGCCATGACTGTGATCTAATGCCTCTCACAGGGAAAAGAAAAAGCAAGATCAAGAAGGAGAGGGTGGAGGAGTTTGTTCCATCTCAGGCTTATAGAATGGCATTCTCTGCATAGATAAAGCAGTAGGAACATTCAGTAACCATAGATAACAATAAAAATAGAAAAGATGTAGATCTCAGCTAATGAAAAACCTGAGATAAATCACAGACAGGACTTTTAAATGGGATGGTGCTTATTTTTCAATCTTTTTGGAAGCTTATCCTACTAGCATGGATTTATGTACTTTTAAAAATCTATTATTAAATCTAATCTGGTGAAAGAGTAATCTGAGAGAAGGCATGCCATTGTTTCACAGATTAACTCTTACAATCTTCTCAGGTTGGCCCCATCTTGGTATTCCACCTCAACAGAAGTACACTTCTCACACAGGGACTGTGTAGAAGTGACTTTCAGGCCTTAACTTTACACAGGAAAATTCCCTGGCACATCCCACTTCTGTCCAAAGTCTGAGGGTTGCCAGTGTGGGGGTGAAGATGTTGATGCTGACAGCCCAGTACATTAATTCCTTACAGAAGAAAGCTCAGTGATAGCATTTTGTTAACACACCCAAAGAAGGTCTATTAGTGCTAGACATAGACAATTATTAATCAAAATATATTCGTTCTCTTTCTTTCCGTTAACATTTCTAAAATACATCAAATATATTTACCTTCCTCTTCAACCTCCTCAGCAGACCCATCTGATGAACCTTCATCATGAAAAACGAGTTCTTCTACCTAAGGTAATTGCAAATGGAGTAAAAGTGCATCACCATTGCAAAAGCAAAGTCACCAAACACAGCTGTCACGTCTTTACAACACATTTATCTTAATTTTGCTACCCTGGAAAGCAAGCAATTCTTAGAAGGCCTTTGGTCAGTCTGATTTTCCTTAACTGAGTTTCTGTTTGTTAAAAAGCTCTTTTTTCTCTAAGTGGAGTTCTTTCATCTCCATTTAAACAAAACAAGCAATGAGACATGATTATTTCCCATGTCTTTGTTTTATATGATGCAGTTCCTAAGTTATATATAAACAATAGTCATGAAAGAAAAAAGACTACTAAAACATTTATGGGCTAGTGACATTTCATCCATCTCTCAATTTCTTGCATTGCTAGGCTAACCTGTCAATTTGTCAAGTTTATATAAAGTACCATAATGGAAATTTGGGGGTTCTGAGGAGAACAAGCAACAAGGGAGGATTGATGCTGCTACTGTGAATTCCAACAGTGGGACTTTCACAGTGCAGGCTATTGAGGTCAGACTGAGCTGTCCTTATGTCCTCGTGTTACCTGGAAGTCAGGAGTCAAAGGTGATAGAATACACTTGTTGAATGGCCTTTGTTTTTTGTAGCAAACTGGATTCATCAGGTACAGATCAATCCCCATGGCTTTGAGCAAACTGATCTAGTGAAAGGAGGGTTGAACTAGATGATCTTTAAAAGTGTCTTAGAACCCATATAATTTTACTTAATTTCTTAAAAAAAGGCACATCATATATGTAATTTTATTGTTAGGACCAAAATGCAAAAAAGTAGACATTATCTAAACACCATCATAGACATTTAGAGAAACAGTGTAAGTGCAATAAAAGTATACATTTATGCATAAGTATCTGGTCTGTGAGTACCTTAGCACGTTCCTTCTCTCCAGCTGCAATTTGCCTCTCTTCTTGCACTAAATCTGTTACTATCTTGGTTATGAGAGGAGCATTTACACCTTTCACCATTGCAAGAATTTTACCGTGCTGTTGAAGAGAAAATAACACTCTCAGGGACTTTTCATCACTTAATTTACACATTTACTTGAAATTTTGAAGCGTGCAATATCTTGCTAATTTTTTCCAGCTACAGAATCATTTCTTATGACCACTGAAGTGAATACCAAAGCTACTACTGCCTTTATTATTTCAGAATGAAACTTTTGTGCATTTAATTCCTTGATTCCTTCTTTACCAAATTTTCCATGTTTATTTCTAGGCTCAATGCTAATAATACAGTTGGAAACAAATGCAAATATGGATTTTATTTGTTCTTAATTTCTGTACCATGGAGTTTTCCATCTTTTTTTTTGTATGTGTGTGACTTTTCACTGCATTCTCTACCACATTCAGGTGCACAGTAGTGAAGCTAATGGTGACCAAAAATACTGCTAACATTTCTAGGCAGCATTCAGATTCAAACCTGAAAGAGTCCTGAAAGTGTCATTATCTTTGGTCCTCACTTATGGAAATTCAAATCCTGGCACCCTCAAGTTAAAACAACCCCCATCTCTTCTTAAGGGAACAGTCCTAGGAGAACCAGCTTTCTGTGTTCATCAGTGAGAGATAATAAATATATGATTAATTGCTACAGTTCCCCAAGTATGAAAACACAATTTTATCTCTTATCTTAAAAATCTTATAATGCCAGGAAATGTAAACTCTCTTTCCATGATGAAAACAGTGCATAAAATAATTTCAGTGTAACCACATGTAGGCACTTTATGTAAGGCAAACCTGGAAAACTTACCTGGACTTCTCACTATCACCAAAACAGTGACTACCAAAATTCTTCTGTGGCTGTATGTGCAACAGCTACAACAAAAATGTGCCTGAGGACCACCAGATTCAGGCATGGAAAATGGCTCAAGAAAACAACATCAGACAGTACCATCCTACATAATATAAAATGTAAAGATAGGATTTGTACAGCTTCACATCCATTTTAAAATCAATTGAAAAGTTAAGACAGAAGTAGGCTGCACATTAAAAGAAGCTGATGTGATGTACTTACAACACTAAAAAGAAACACAGGTTCACAGCTCCTCCTAAATGGTTTCAGAATTTCAATGTTGTCAACTTCTGCCTGAAGTCAGACAAAAACCATTATTTGCTCACATAAGTAAGTATGCATATATAAAGAAAACCTTTTTACTCACAGGAAGACCCCACTCTTAAATACTTTTGTGTTGCAAACTCAAACTGCAGTCCTAAATACAACTGACAGTCCTTATAGTGATGAAGAAAGAACTGTTTTGGTAATATGGGATTGTCCTCCCTTTGTATTACAGCAATTAATCATGGAAAAATATCTTCTCTTGATACTATTTTGTCATGTAGGTTATAATAGCATTTATAAATGAAGGAGTAGCCCATGTAGTCTTGATGGAAGAGCTTATCCAGTGTATTAATTTTTTTGTGAAATGCGGTCAACTGTAGGAAAGCACGTGAGATAGACTTCAAACATAACTCCCTGCCTTTTTCATGTATAAAAAATTCATGTTTTTTTCTGAAAAGTTCTTTCATCATGGAATTTTAAGTTTTCATGAACATGAAAAATGATGAACTTGGTCAACATCTTGGATAAACTGAGTCTTTGAAACAAATTTATCTACTTTAAATAGGAGGTATGATACACTCATATATATATATACTGCTAGTGTAAACAAATATTTTTACTACTACAGTTTTGTGATTTTTTTTTTAATTTCCCCCTTTTTGTTTTCTTAAAAATGAAATTAAAGTTAACATTTGCAAAAAAAGATACAACAGTTTTTCAGGGATGTTAGAATTTTAAACGCAATGGTCCTTAATGCAGAGACCTGAAACTAAAAGTCGTATAGTCTGGCATTTGAATATTTCTTCAATCTCATCAAGGAAAACAAAAGTTGTGGGATATCAGCTCTTTTTTATCATATCTTCTTACATATTTATTGCCATTTCTAATCTACTTCTAAACAAAGTTTTATGAGGACATATGCAGGGAAAGCAACCAGGCCAAAATTACGGCAACTCAGTATAAGGATAGTAAGATGAAAGCTCTGCATATGCAGATCAGAAGATATATTTAAATCTAAATGTGAATATGGTCACACACAGGATTTGTGTCCTTACCGCAGCAAAATGTAGCATATTGTCTTCACCAAAGTCGATCCTTAGTTTTCTCAATAAGTTCTGCACAGCTTTGCAAGGACCACACCAAGATTGATACACATCTATTACTAAAAGGTGATAGTTTGGAATTATAAACAGATGACTTGAGGAACTTATAAAATGAGACATTTATGTTTGCACTGAAGCAGCACTGGGAAGGCATTTATGTGGATCTCTCAGTCCTCTTCTAGACAATGAATGCACCATGAATTCATCAATGGATTCAGTGGATACATTACTGGATACATACTCTTTAATTTCAATTACTTTTGACATTGGAAACCTACTTCAGAATACTCTTTGAGATGATTAATCCAAAAAGCAATTTTTTTTCTCATATTTCTTTTGCTTTTATTTTCTCTTCTTCTTTCCTGCTGCTGGTTTTCATTCTTATCCTGCCTATTACTATCCCTCTGCAGATATGATCCTGTTACAGATTTTTTCCTTTTACCGAAAAACAGTTCCTAGGAGACCTAGGAGACAGTTATTGGACTAAATGAACTGAAAACTGGGAATAATGCATGTCATGGAACATGCCCTCTCTGGAAAGTTGCAATAATTATTTAATCTGTGAAAGATTTTACACACAGAAGCATCCAACTCCCTACCATAGAGAATACCATATTGGAAAGGTATTTTCTAATCATTGGTTACAGCAGTATATAAAAATAAGACTTAAATAAATATTATTTTGATGAGAATTTATCATATAAGATACTGTATATTCATAATTGTAATATATGATCTTAAAAGTCTTTTCCAAATGAAAGAATTTTATGGTTCAATGACTCTATGATATACCTTTATAAATATATATTAATATAGCCTTTCTTTAAAAGATATGGTGCTAGCCTTCTAGAGTATCTATTAAAGCTAATATATAAATATGAAAACATGCACATATGTCCATGAAAGATTAAAAAGAAAATATCAGCTGTTAGTACCTACTATACCCTTTATCTGCAGCATTTCATCCCACTGCTCTTGATCGGTTATTAAGGTCTGAAACAAAATTAATTAACATTTTAACATTCTAAAAAAGCAGAAAAAGCATCTATTTCCCTCTAAAGTTGTTCAAGTAATTAGGATTTATACCTGGAGCTGAACATCTTTCTTCTTGCCAGCCATTTCCCTGTGATTATAGGAAAAATATTGAAATCCAAAGCATATTTAAAGTTTTTTAAAAGACCACGTAACATACAGAACTGATTTTTATGGTTCTCAAAGTATCACTGCCTTCTGATTCCCTTTGCAATTAACTCAACTGAAGCCCCTACAATGATGGTAGCTAATACACCACTTTGGAATTCTGTGGAGAAATATGCAACTTGTTTGCAAAACCCACATGGCACAAGAAACAGAAGAAAATTTAGTATCTTAATCTGTTAGGGTGTGCAAAACTTTTGACCTCAATAATCTTTCAAGCTTATAATCACTCTGTTCAGAATAGCCACAGGCACTTTGATGGGATGACAGCAGCTGTAACACTGGACCATTTCAGATAAATATTGATTAAAGAGCTTCAACTCTAATAACATCAAATCAGTCTTCCTGTCTGCTGGGATACATAAAAAGCAATGACATACTTGTGCCCCATAACTAAACTCCCAAACTGAATCCTGATACATTCATCATTCTGTCATTAATAAATAATGTCCTTCATATATTTATGGTGGACAATTAACTGTGAACTGGACAGAACAACAATTCTGATACATATGTGGGTGGAGTTTGACTTCAGCATAGGCAGCTTGAGTTTCTAGAATTCTTGGTTAAGATGGTGGTCTTGGCCTGAGGGAAAATGATTGAGCCCCCTTGAATGTGACCTCCTCTGGCATTGTTACTTGAGAAGTCAACCAGCAAATATGTCCAGGATTTGAATTATCCTGATACACTCGCCAAAGCTGTTCCCTTCTCAGCACAGGTTGAGGCACAGAAGACAATATGAGAGCTTTTACCTGTGTTCTTGTTTCACATTTCATGTAAAATTGTTGGTAAGAATTATAATTTTAAAAGCAGGCTTCCTTCAAATCCTTTAAACGAGGTGATGGTACAAAGCATGGCATTAATTCCTATCCTTTAAAGACTCTAAGAAGATGATGCTGCCTACTGATACTAGCGGGAACTGGCAGATGGAAATATGTCATATTAGTAGGAAATCTTCATGAAAATAATCTATCTTTCATTGTTACCTTTGGCCACTGAGTAATGGCAATCAATTCTTTGCAAGATCAGTTCTGCAAAATATAAACCAGTGCATGAAAATGGTCTATACATCCCAATTGTTCTACACGTGCTCTCCAACTAAAAATATGCAGTCATACACACTCAGACGGCAAAGCAAAGTGCTGCAGCACAGACATGTGCTGCTGTATGAAAATATGCAAATGTGCACATTAGTCTGGCATAGTAGCTGTATGTGACAGACATGTGAAGACTACACGTGACATCTATACTTTTAATTAAAATTTTCACATGGCATTCACATAACATTCTTTCAATAATGCAATCAGTACTCTACTGATTAAACCTGGACAGACAAGCATGTTTTCTCCTTTGTCCATGGTACAGGCAACATGCTTCTCTAACCCTGACAAAAGACATTTTTCTATTTACACTTCACCATGGACGTGCAAACTCTGCATCTCTTACTACACTCTTTACAACCAAAACTGCTTCCTTGAACTAGTCAGACATAAAAATAGACCTAGTGTACACTCAGATACACTCTCAAACTGATACTCAAATATGCACAGTCCTTGCAGATAGCCATCCAACATCTTAGCCTAAACCCTCATCACACATATATACATGAAGATACCCAACCAAGAGCTTGTGAGATTTTGACATGCTGCTGTGTGTATGTGCTTATACACACATAACACCCTGAGCATAAGTTCTTGTGCGTGACAGGGGATCCTTGGGAGTTCCTAGGTGGCACTCTGGTGGATCATCTGCCCACATACACACACACACAAAGTGAGAAACACGTGTAAGTGAACAAATGCACACACACAGGCCAGTTCAGGGCCAACAGTGCTCTACACCAGATGTCATGACCAGTAAGAGCTCCCAGACACTCATGTACGCCATGGTTTGTCACACACCCTGCACAGTAAGCACACCACAGCACAATAGCTTGGGTACCACTCAGGCCTGAGCTGGGAGTCCACTCAGGAGCCCACAGACCCCCCCAGCCCCCTTGCACCTATCCTGGAGCAGCCACTTGCCTGGGGACACTCTGTGGCCACCCAACTGCCGCCCCTTAACGGCCCTAACTGCCTCACCCATCCTTTATCTGCCCAGCCCCATCTCTGCTCCTTCTCCAAGGGTCATTTTCCCCCCTCACCCTATTTTATCAGTCTGGGGTTGACATGGCACAGACAGCTGAGATACAGGCATGCTGAGAGGGAAATGGAGTGAAAGGCTGGGAGGAAACGTCACCATTTCCTCTGTTTCCTTTACCCTAAGGAGAGTCAACCTTATCCTTTTAGCATGTGAGAAAATTAGTCTTGGCACCTAATTAATAATCTACCTTCACTCTGTCTTACTTGCAAATTGTGAGACAAGTGAGACTAAAAAAGGAAGTCTTTAGTGGCGGTCCTAGTGACCCAAAGAGGGTCTCAAAAGCCAAATAGTGGTGTCTGCCCATGCTCATACACTATCAGTGCAGGTCTGTCATCATTCTGGTGTAAAACAATGTTATCATTTTAAAGATGCACATTTGCACCTCAGCAGCCCCCAAAAAGTCACAGAAGATGAAGGCAAAACTTATTTATGTATTTATTTATTTATACACATAGAAAGCACAATTGTTCCAGAGTACTATGTGGCTATTTTCATGTATTAACTCTTACAGGCATTGTAACTGGTGGGAATTTCTTTGTGAAGGTAAAGGCTTGAGAATGTTCACAAATCAAATGTTGGTGTCTCTAAACTGCACACATTTCACATATGCATGTTGTTACAGAACTATAAATTGTCCTTGTATCCAATTTATTTTTGAAACCCTGCCCAGGCATACTATATGCTGTCAGGTGTGTCTACCACATCTTAAGAAAATCTAGTTTCAGATTTGACTTTCTTGTAGCTTTTCTTGAGCATTCTGGTGTTGCTCACCAAAGCATGACTTGCAAAGCCCCAAAGAAACTTTTATTTCATGAAAATAATATGAAGGAAAAAGTAGGGAAAACAAGCACTTAGAGGCACTAGAATAGATGTTCTTCCTCCCAGTGAAATCTTCCCAAGTTGATGGATGTTCATTCTGCAGTAGTGGGAACGAGGCAATGTTGTTTCCACAGAGTGACAGCAGTTTTAAATGCTGAGATTGTGCCTAACGTCTTGGATTAGATCAACTAGGTGGCAAGAGAGATTTTTGTATTCAGATTGGAAAGAATGTGTTTATATGGCCAACATAAATAACTTCCTACATTTTTTACTGGAAAACCCAACTTTGGAACTAGTACAAGCTCTGCATTGTCCTGCTTGGGAGTGGGGGAGTGCCATTGAATAATCTTTATTTTCCTGCATGAAGTAGGAAGACCACTTTTAAAACCATCATAGACATACAAAATTGTATGAACTACAAAAGAAGATATTTAACCCAACCACCATGTGGAAGTTAAAGACTCAAAGACTAGGCTATGTTTTTGGAGTTTCCTTCACAAACTGCTAACTTTTTTATCCAGACCACTTTCTTAATGAACAGCCAGTGTTTTATACATTGCAAAACCCCTCCTCCCAAAAAAGTCTTGAAGAAAAACACTAGAATGAGGTAATGCTTATGTTCCAAATGTTAAAAGGCTGACACAGCCTGTTCTTTAACTGCTCTGTTGGAATAAATTATATGTATGCTTTGGATATCACAAAATAGTTAATGTAAAGGGATTTGGTATTTCAAAATGCTGAAAAAAAAATCATCCTTCTTTACTTTTGAGAGTATGGTTTTATAAAATTTTTAATGAATTTAATGATGACACACTTAGCTTATGTAGACCAACAGTATTCATGGTCACTATAAAAAGCATCCAGAGAGAAGGGGTTAGGAGTTTATGAGGTTTTTCCCTGAATCAAAATGATTCAAGTTTTGTATAATGTATATGAAAAGTATAAGGAAAACATGCAATGGATAAACCACAATGGATTCATGATTAATGATTGCATAAGTTTTCTGAGTAACTTTTAAACTATTTCACTCCATTTTGTGCATACCACTTGATTTCAGGTCTGCCCTTTGTCATGAGCTGTTAATGTCCAGAGTGACCTAGTTCCAAATTATTAACATTCTTTTACAAAGTAATGGAAAGTAGTTGAGTACACCCTGCTGAGACTTGTAACCCTTGAGACAAAACTAGAGATGCATTTTTCCTGCTAGTCAGTTTTTCTGTGTGCCCCAGTATATGCTCAGAAGCCAATGCATATGTAGCTCTGATGACTACCTGCTTGTAAACACAGTGGAGGCCTTGGTCACCTTAATTTATAAACCTATGTGGTCTCTTCTGTGGCTCTATAGTCCACATGCATACTGGTGCTACAGTGAATTCAATCTATGCCCTCTGCATGTTAGATTTCTTGCATGTGTCCTAGTGTTCCTCTTGCCTCTCTGCCTGGATTCACTCCAGGACTGCTCATGATGAGAGAACATCTGACTTTCCCAGGTTTTCTGCAGAACTCTTAGCCTGGCAGTGTGGCAGCCAACTTGAAAGCTTTGTATGTGTGTATTGGCTTTTTCTGCATCAGCCACAGGTAGACCATGGATCTGATAGCAATGGAACAGCTTTCTGATTTCTTGTCTTTTCCTTTAAAAAAGAAAGGAGGTATGTGAAATGGTGGACATTTTAATTTCTTGAAATCAAAAATAGCGTTTATAGTTTAGAAACTGCAAAACTGAAGAATGTGATTTGTGCTGCTCCAAGTGCAGATCTCTGTCAAGATGGTTCTGTGCAGTAGGACTGTTTTGGTAAACAAAGAAGGAGCATAAAATAAATAAATGAACAATTTTCTGTAAGGACTTACTGTGACACACCAGCTTGTGAGCTCTCAGGGTGAGAGACCAGGTGAGGCTGGTCCAAAACCAGGCAGTTGGCTTCTGAGTGACCACCACAAGTTCCAGTTGTGGAGGTTTGAGGAGGAATTAGTTTTGCCCAAAAGTGGTGACTGACACAAAGGATTTGACAGCTTGTTTTTCAGGAATGACCCAGCTTTGTCAGTGGTAGGTACATTCCCCTACAGACACCATGAATGGTAGCCCTGAAGGAAGTCACTAACACATAAACTTTTGCAGCCTGTACCACAAGAGAGGTTCATGAATGTTAGTGTGCAATATATATAAAATGAACAGATGAAAAGGAATGGAAATAATGTAGTGATTAAGATGTCTTTAGAAATATAGGAATTAATCCTCTCAAGTAATATGGCTATTACCTCTGGGACTTCATTCCCTAGAGCAAGAAAAATCAGGGAATTTTTTATTTTATCCTACTCAAAGAATCTCAAAATTATGTGAATAACAGCATGGCTAATAGTTGTGGATGTACACATGATGCTTTTATTTATCTTTAATTACAGCCTTTGTTAAAATTTATAGTTTGGTAATTTGAGTATTAATATTTTTATGTATTCATTTTTTGTTTTTGATGTATCTTTTGAGTGTATGAAAAACATTTGACACCTTACATACTGATTTATAGAATATTAGAGTGTAACTTTGGGAACATCCTTTGTAGCTGTAGTATGTGCAAACCCATGAATACAAGAGTTTAGTGAGACATAACGAGTGGTTTCCAACAGCTCAAGAAACTGGTAACTCTTAACTCTGATTTGCATCATACCTAAGCCACTTGAAAATAAACTAATAATTTGCTCTCTGGCAGTATCTAATGCACCGATTCACCAGATTCATGTACAGTTTTCCACCATATTTATGTGTACAGGTCAGCATTTTTCTCAAAAAGTGACAGAGAAGACTGGTCTTTCCAATGGAATCTAGAAAGTGTAAGAAAATGAAAAAAAAATCTTCCTGTATATTGAAAAGCAAAACCCATGATATGGGGTAACAAAGGTGAATTGGAGCTCACATAACTATTTTTAACCAAAGGTAGCTGGTAAAGATACAGCAGTGGTTTCTATTTTACCAAACCTAAAGGTGTCCAGAGCCCCAGTTTAGGAACCTCTAGAATAGTTAAGATGGCTCAGCTGAACTCAGACCTCTCTATATTTTAGGGACCTTCAACTAGTAAAATTTACTTGCATATTCCTGTTTTAGCAGGGAGAATTTCATCTGCAGAGAAAATAGGAACATGCAAAAAATGTGACTGAAATATGTGAAAAGCTTGACTATATTCATGATAGTAGTTCCCAGCAGGACAGAAAAAATAGAAAATATTCATCCTGATACATGAAGGTGAACACCAAAATTTGCTTGAGGAAAGGTTTAGGGACATGAAAATATGATGGAAAGTTATGTGAATACTTGAATTGTGATGTAGTCCAAGCAGAATAAGCTGTTATGCTCCAGTCATGGGACAAACTAGTATCTGCACAGCTGTATTGGGTAAAAAAATTTGTAGCCTGTGAAGTATTGTTCCTTGCTAAAATAGGAGCGGAAATTAGACACAGTAAAAGAGCCACTAAAAACTTTGCCAGAGGCTAGTTGAGGTAAGTTTTTATGGACATAATGAATAAAATAATCAAGCAATTGGAGCACAATTTGGCTTCTGTAAGTTTGTTTTGGTTTTGTATTTAAATTCCCTAGTACTTGGCAATATGTGGTCATTAAGAAGAAAAAGTAGGATAATGAGTGGTTTATAAAGAAAAAGAGTGCACAAGGCAGAGGCAGTTGAACAGACCACATTGAGAAGGCTAAGTCTTAACAAGATTTTGTTAAAATATTCTGAGCCTAAAGAACATGTCAAAGGAGTTGAAATTCTTCAAGTTGCATTCATTCAAGCTTCTGCACAAAAAAATTACATTGAGTTATTCTTTTTCTTGACTCTTTCAGACTCTGATCCAATTCATGCAAGTAAAAAAGACTATAAATTTCTAAAAAAATTGTTGAATATCTGTTCAGTTAATAAAATAATAAGGGCCAGAAAATAGTTCTTGATACAATGTCTTAAGTCATCACACCATTTAGCCAACTGAAGATTTCAAAAATAAGCCCCAGTCCTTAGAAGATTGCTGGTTAGAAATGGTGAGTACTGGCATGACATTCAGATACATTTAAAATGTTGGATCTTGTTTCAGGTGCCAGTTTCCCATCCAAGGGGTTATTCTGGTTCAACTTGTCTAAAGGATGTAGAATTTATCTGCATGTAGCAGAGCTGTACAGGCTGGCAATAGCCAAGCTTTGGACCTGACCCAGGCTAGCTTTTTTGCTAAGGGGATAATTTTGAGGGATAAATATCGTGTGCCTCCCTAATATATGATGGAAGCATGAGATAAACCACAAACAATAATTTCTGTCATAGGTTCCTGTGGATGGGAAAAGAAAATCAGAGGTTTGGTCATGTAGTGAGTGTTCATACGTCAAACAGGGTGGTCACTGGGACAGAGTGCAATAGCCACTTGTGAGCAGAAATACCAAGTTTTTTATGCTGCTGGTGATGTATTTTTAGTCTATGGATGAAGGTCCTATTGGAAGAAGATGATACAGAGCAAGCCTGTGGCCAGATGACTCATCCTATTTGTGAGCTGAAGCTTGGGTTTCTCCCAGGGTTTCCAGGACAGTGTGTGCTAGAGGATCAGAAATCACCTCTGAGTCATCTCAAAACCAGATTAGCCTCTGCTGTCGTGGTTTCCTTCCTGTGTCCCTGCTGTATGCAGTGCAGTGAGTACACTTCATGTGCACAGGAGGTGTTCCTGAGGTGGAGATCCCTACTGCACACAGGTCCAATGCCAAACACCCTGCTAATCCCATGGGATCATCACAGAGGTTGGAGGTATAACAAACTTGTTCCCCCTGTACGGGTCTTGAACACAAAGACAGATATGAAGTACCTATATTTCCCAGCAAATTATCCTCACTGATCAAATTTAATGGACTTCAAGACCAAATCTAATGAATTTCACTCTGCTGCTGAACTGAAAGTTTATAATCTTTTCTCTTTCCATGCATATTTTAGTTCTAGGGCTCTGTGTGTCACTGATAACACAGTACGTAAATATATAAATGCAATTATAAGGTCATCACACCTTCTCCTTCTCCTCTTCTGCATATACAAAACCTCTATCATGTTGCCAGCAGCTATTTGATCCTTAAATGAGAGAGGTTCTATCTTTATTTCAATTATGGAAATAATTATTATAGGTGATAAAATAGTGATATTTTTAAAAGTAAGTGAAAGGTCTTTCAGATACTAGTTTCAGTGCTTTTCTCTGTAAAACAATACAACAGTGTTACACACTTTTCTACATTCCATATTTTATATCTACTCAACTGGTCTATTTGTTTTATAGGAATAGCTATAAATCTTTCACTTTCAACTTCAAACACAAAGATAAAATTAGTTTTAAAATCTCATTGCTCACAGTTTTCACCTATATTTGTTCAATGCTCTCAATTATGCCCTGTTAATAGACCTCATAACTACTTCATAAGCTTTCATTAACTAAAGCTCAGAAATTTGTAGCTTTTGCATGTCTCCTTCTAATTTCACCACTTTGCCTGAAATTTTCAGCATCAGAAGCACACAAAGAAGTGGTGGCTTACTTTGCTTACAAATAGCAGAAGTGCATTTTTCTCTTGTATAAAATTTGTGACAGATGTTTATTTTTAATGCAAGTCAAGTGTTTTTTATAGCACAATGCAGTCATAAACACATCTGGAGTTTTAACCAACACACCTTATGAAGTCAGAAAATTTGTCTTCTGCATCTCAAAATCACTTTTAATTTTCACATGAAAATATAAATGCTATATATTAATATGTAAAATATAAAACTATTCCAAAATAAGTACAGTATGAAACTTCATCTCCAGACCCAATGTCCTACCTACATTGCTCAACTTCAGTTGTTCCACTTCTCTGTGTGATCCACATTAGACAGGAGTGGTTACAGCAACCTGATGGGTTCAACACACCCTAATCTTAGAAAGTTGTTCCAAAGAGAATATTTTATGTTAAAAACAAATGCCTAAGGAAGAATCTGAATTACAGAAATTTGTCTTTGTTGGACGCTTCCCCATGACTTAGCTGGACTGAAACATTCCATATAATATTTAAAATATTTTGTCTCTGTGTGTGTAGGAAACCTGGCAGTAAAACATAGCCATAGCAGCAAGTTACAATCTTATTGAGAGAAAACACTGAGAGACATCTGCTCAAGCCAAATGGAAATTCTCAGATTTTCTTGTTTTCCTTTTAATGTCTGTCCAGCATCCATTCTGTATCATTAAACTCTGGTTGCATTTATCCTACTGAATTGAACCAAGTTCAAGAATATTCCCTGGTGTTGAACTTGCTTAGTAAGCCTGTAAGCTTTTAGAATAATCTGTAAATGTGGTGAGCGGTCTCAGAAAAGTACTTATCCCTGACAGCCAGCACTTTTCATAAACATCTGCTCATGATGTGAGAGTTGACTGGCCTCTAGGGACCCTGCTGTTTATTCCTACAGATATGGCCATGCTTGCTTTGACATGGTGCTGTGGCAATGTCTTAATGAAGCCTCAGTCTGTGCTCTAGGTTCTGCTGGACATACGAATGTCATGCTAAAAACACCTTTCTGGTTTTGACCTTGAGTTCAAGAAAGGCCTGGTTCTAGGAGGATATCTGCCTTTCTTCTAGCCAAAGAGGGTCTGAAACAAGAGTCAGAAGAGTTCATCTCCATCTGGAACTCTTTGGGAACCACAGCAGTTCTGAATATCATGTCCTGTTCTCTCAAGACATGGAAAATGACAAAGGTAATGTTCAGAAGAGCACAGAGTAGAAACATCAGTCAGCTGTATTTTGGCATGTGTAAAGTCACTGTGTTGGTCTCCAGTAGGTCTTCAAATCTGAGGCCTGGGCTGGGAGTGTTTCCCAAGTACACACTCTCCAAGCTTCTCCTTTGATTTTTACTTTGTGTCACTCTTCTCCACTAGAATTATGCCAAATTCCAAGAGCAACCCAGTGGCCTTTCTCTCATGTGCTGATGTCCTGCTCAGACCATCCTGCTCAACAATAGGATCTGGCCTGGGGCTTCCTCCAGTGTAGGAAAATTGAGGTTTATACCTTAGATTTTTTCATGGAAGAGAGGGAAGCTAAATGCTGAGAAGGTTTAGAGACAGGTGCCTTTTTATGTGAGGAAAGGTATGCAGAGGCAGGGAATGTGCTGTAGCAGACTGGAGGTTGGAAGGGGGGAAGTTGGAAGGGGGGAAGCAGCTCCTCCTCAACAGTCTCCTATGGCAACAGCAGCAGAGAAAATAGCATCAACCAGAGCCTGCCCCACCAGGCCCTCTGCTCCCTACCATGCTTGGCACCCTGATGGCAAACACTTTAAAGTGGTTACAGCTGCCAGCTGAGGTTGACTTTGGCAGGCAGGTGGAATGTGTGCATGTACATGCTACCCCTGAGGCAGGAACTTTCATTGCCTGCCCCTTCTTCATGGGGGCTTCCAGGGCTCTGCCACACTCTGACATCCACCACTGACCACATCCTTGGTCATAAGAAGCATAAACTAAGACAAAATAAGGAATAAAGAAAAGCCCAGTGCATGCCCACCTGTCATGTGCTGTGCTGAGGAGCGGCTCCCAGGTGGAGGAGATGCAGGTACAGATCTGCACCTTGAGAAGGACAGTGTGTAGAAGATCTGCCAAGGGGGAGAAGCAAACCTAATAATTTTCAAAAAGTGCAGTCAGGGTGGTTGCAAGGCTTTGATGGTTCGGTGCAGTGATTTGTTTGAGCACTGTGGTGAGGTAGCCCTAGCCCTGTGGTTTTGCAGCCAAAGAAGTGGCCCGCTGCACCCTGAACTGCAGTGAAAGTGATCACCACTTTCTTGTGTCTCCACTTCTTTACACGGCTCTGCATACAGAGGAAACATAATTTCTGTGGCATTGAGAGCTATACCAGCAGCATCTTTTGCTTACTTTTGCTTAAACTTGCCAACAAGTTCTACAACAGTTTAATTTAAGAGGACCTGGAAGCATCCAACACTGGAGTCTCGTACGATGTGGTAATGATGCAAGCCCTATATTGCACATTTTAAAAAGGGAGATTCTTTCCCCTGGCAAGCAGCATATCCTTGGTTAAAACTGAGTGAAGATTCATTGTGAAACCTGTAGTGTAATATAAATAATGTAGTATTAATACAGAAAAAGTTTGCATATGATATTTGTGTGCATGTGTACACACACAGAATGCAAACCCACAGGAAGGATGCCATATTGTTTTTCAATATTTGAACTTAATTCAGAAACTCACCATTGAATTTTCAGCATTTTTCAGTTATGCCATGTTCTTCCTTCCTGTTGCTGACTTTTGAGTTTTGTATTTCATTCCCTCCATCTTGTCCTTTGTTGTTTTGTTTTAATGAAATAATTTATCCTGCAGGTTTCACTAGCATTTTCTTTGAAAGGAGTAGGGAAGTAAAATGCATACACTTCGAAGTAGCTGCTAAAAGATTGTCTCTTGCAAATAAAAAGGATAAACTTCCCAACAAATGCTACAAATCCAAGTACAGAAATAATTTTGAATTTCATAATGTAGCATCAATATGCATATACCTTTAAGAACAACATCCTGGAAAACTCAGTTTTATAGTTCAAACTATGAGCATATCACATGACAAAAGTAATTATCTTGAAATTCTTATATAAATTGAATAGAATCTTTTGTAATCCCTTTCATTAATTATAAATAGTGCCACTTGCAAATTTTTTTTTGTGTGGATTCCATCAATCATTTTTGGATAATCAAGATTTTCATCAAGGTAATTTTCAACAGATGAAGTCACTGCACCTCTTAAATGAGCCTGCTATGTCTTAGAATGAAGGTAGACATGTTTTGATCACCTGTTGCCACAACAGCTGCCAGGGTTGCCAGGGATGCCTGGAGCACCTTGTGGCAATGCAGTGTGTGAACCACAGGCACAAAGGTGACTTTTGGGGGCAGCTTTATGGGTACGGTGCTTTTTACCACAGCAAGTTCATCATAAAATTTATCTGTATCACCATTAAAAACCTCATAAGGGCATGCTTGGAAAACATATCTTTTTTGTGGTCCTGAAATGTGGTGTATAAATTCTAGAAGCATCAGTTTGATTAAACTGTCTACAAGCTAAGCAGAGTTGTGCCATGCACAGCAAGAAAGCTTTTGCACCTAGAAATATATTGATGGATAGTCTTTTCCTTTAAATGGTAAATTTATGTTTTTGCCATATATTTAGACCTGAGCTTTTCAAAATACTTTCAAGCCAATCTGAGGTTTTATTCTGTGGAGGATTCACCAGCACTGGCCACCCTGGCTTTGTAAGTTTTATTTCTGTGGTGAGGAAGGTGAGAAGATTAATTCTACATATGCTGTCCAGAATGTTTAAAATTTCCAAACAAAAATGTAATAACATATTAAAAAAAATGAAATGTTTTTGGTCTGACTGGAGTAGTTCATCCTGCCCTCTTTTTTTTTTTCTTTTTTTAATAAATTGTAAAAGTTGAGAACAGTAAGGCAGGGGAGTTATATGATGTGGTTAATGCCAGAGTCTTGTGTTTATGAATAATTTCAGAAGTTTTAAAAAATTGATATAGTCTATACTGAACTGCTTGTAAACTGTGTTAGTACCTTAGCAGAACTGGTTCCTGGACAGAAATATGAATGGTGGAGGAATGGAGTGAGGAAATGGTGACAGCTGACAGAATGGTAGCAAGTTTGTACTAAAACTTCACACTTACTTTCTCCTACTGTTCTGGAGTGACAGACATGTAATGTCACATAAACACCCAGCAGCTATCAGTGCTTCTCCCTTCCTGCAGATTCTTTCTTTAGTAATTCTTTGCCCTCAAAATAAGAACCAACTGAAAAAAAGGAGAAATAAACTGAGTTTTTTTAATTTGAGAATCTAGGTGGATTCTTCAGATACACCTCAGGTATTTTGTTAAAAAAAATTGTTATTTAGTATTTAATTAACATGCACTTTGGAATAATCTCCTTCATGTTACTTTCTCTTGAACTTTTTTGTTCTGTTATGCTTTCCTCTGTCATATTCTCCTTTTTCTACAAGAGTAGGAATTTTGTATTATAACAATTAAGCAAACACTTGTACATTACTTATTTAATTTTATTTTATAAAACCAGACTGCCTGCAAGTTGTCAATACACTGTAGTGTTGATATTTCCTGCTAATCTGTCTATTTCCAGAATTGGTAGATTCTGGAAATTTTATATTCAGATTTTATATTGAAGTAAATTTGGGGGGAGGTTTTTGCGGGGGAAGGGACGGGGCAGGAGCGGGAGGGGTGATTTTTTTTGTTGTTTTTTTGAGATTCCCTTTTATCATTATCTCAATTTCTGAATCTGTTTAACTCAGTGGGATGTCCTGAGCTTATTCTCCAGAGCTGAGTGCATCAAGGAAACTTGTACTGGCAGCAGAAAACCAGCAAGTGGCATTAACTGCATTGGAAGACACTGGGAAGGGATGAGTGGAGAGGCAGCACTTCTGGCAACTGGAAATGGGCATCCCTCAAAACCACACAGGTCGTGAGTAATGGTGCAACAGCAGTTTGATATTACCTATGGATGTAACTCCCTTCTCTAGCAAATTTGAAATTATTCTTCAAACAAAAACCACCAGGGGAAAAAATGTGGGTGTCTCAATAGTAAGGCTGGAGGAAGTTATTATTCTTTTCTGTTTGCTAAGGGAATCTCTCTCTGCATATATGTATTGTTCAGATGATAAGACAGTGATTTTGAGAATAACTATTAAGCCAAAATAAAATAATGAAGTGTGGCTACCCTGTAAACCCATACATTTCTCATAATGTCATAGAAGAAACTTTACAAATGTTGTTTAAAAAGGTTCCACAGAGTGGCAGTCTCTTTGTTTTTGTGGAGGAAATGTTTCTTCCTTTCTCCCTTTTATTTACAGTCTGTGTGCATGTTAAATTTTGCTTTTCTCATTTTCTGGTGCCCTTTATCTTTTGAGTTTGGATTGTATTTTTATCATCCTTTTATGTCTTTCAGGTTCTAGAATCCATGCTGCCTCACTGGATTTCAAGCTGGATAGTTTTGACTCCTGTATGCGTAGTTTTGTCTTCTGAAGTTTTCTTTTGAGTCAAAGTTCAGTTGTAACTGAAAGAAGGGTTTGCTTTTAAAAAAAAAAAAAAAAAGAGCAATAGCCCATTTTTAACTATAGGTTCTGGCTTGCCTTTAAATATTTATTCGTGACTCATTCAAATGCTTATTTTACTAGTAACTTCATTCTGCTTAACCAGGCTTTCTGTCATCAATCATGCTGCCTGTTCAGCCAGAAGAGAAAAATGCAAAGAATGATAATATTACAGTAGCACTGATGTGCATTTCCAGAGCTTTAATAGGATAAGTGTCAGCACTGATCCACTTCAACATCATCCACTGCAATAATACTGAGAAGCAGAGGAGGAAGACAGCCGAGCTGGTTGACACTCATGTACGTCTCTTTATGCATGATCAAATTAGCATTTGCTCCCAATTGAAAGCAGGAGTATATAAAGGAGAGGATTATGTAAAGTGAAGATTACTACTCTAAACACAGCACTTACTAATGTAAAGCTATGAATGGAGGACTACCTTTCTGTGAGAAAGGACAGAAAGACTGATGCAGACACGAGAATTCACTGTGTAGCTTTCTAGCTGGCTAACTTACCATTCGGAAAGAGAGATGGGGAGGGAAAAAATAAATTCTTAAAGCATCTCAATGAAGCAACTAAATTAAAACTCATCTCAGACTCTCATCTCCTTGCTTTTGCTGGCTACTTTTATTTTTAAATATAGTCCCTGATTTCAAGCATATCCTGACTCTACCTGCTATGCAATTTGATTGCTGTGATTAGTGATCAATATTGAAGAACTTGAGACCAAATTCCATCTCTTTACCAGCTTCAGTGTGAATACTCTAATTTATAAATTCTGCATAGCTCCTGTCAAAGACCTCAGGATTTATCAGGATTGTGCTGTCCACTGTAGCTCTCTTACTGCAAACGATTCTAAAAGAATATTTTAAAGGTATAAAGAGGCCATGAATAGCAAATTGTAAAGCACTGGAAATTAGGCCAGTTGGGCAATTTACAATAGTTTGTAATGTGAAGGACAGAAAGCTCGAGTGCTTGATCTGGGAGTGTCAGAGGGGTGGCCTCTGAGTTTGGATCTTTAAAGCCAAGAATGGATGGAGATTAGGTGGGGTCCAGAAGTAAGGCAGAATAAGGCAAATGTCTGGACACTCTCAGTGGTGGTAATGACAGATTGGTGGGTTCAGATGTTAATTCTCCTATTTATCTGAAACACCTATTTTTGAGAGGGCTAGACTGCCTGCTGAAAGTACCCAGCTCCTCAAGATAACTGGCTGAAACTACACAGATATCTTTTGGGTGGCCACAAAAGCAGTGAGTGACTTTGTGATGAATGGGAAGTTTAAACAGGGAAAAAACAGGGAGAGATAACACCAGCCACAGAGTGATTCATTACAGCTGAATGGAAAAAAGATTTTTTTAACCTTCTCTAATCTATTTTAAAAACACTCTGTTAAATGTTATGCACTGGTGATCTTTTTCACAGTGTGCTTTCTGACCAGTAGATTAGTTGACATAATTAGTTTGTGGTCACTACACTGGTATGAGGGATCTTCTCTATTGTGGGTGGGGTTTTTGTGGTGTCTGTGAGAGGTAATGAAATGTAATCTGCTCAGAGGTCATCTCAGCTCATGGTGAAGAACCTGACAGCCTCTCTTTAAAACCAAAATGTTGGAAGCATAGAAACTACACCGGCAAGTTTGAGAATGTCACTTGGTGGCTAGGCTACGGCTGAGGAAGAAACACATTTGAAAGCTTGTAAGATGCTTTCTGAGAAGATGACAGTGGGCAGATACAACAGAGCATGATAAAGAGGAGCAGGAAGACAGTGCTGATGAGCAATCTCACTTGAGTCTTTCATGGCACTAAACCAAAAACAATATAACAATACCACCAAGTACCAAAGTTCTGCTAAACAAGTTTGTAAAATAATTACATCAACAAGGTTTCTAATGGTGTCATATTTTTAGTCATCTAGCATAAATGATTATTATATCAAACATACAAAGCAGTAGTTGGAAAACATGTCTGAGTGACTTGAGTTAATAATTTCAAAATTTCATAATATGGTGCTTTCCATGCTGTCATAGCTATTGCCTATGCACATACAACATTCTGCACAATAAAACTTGTGTACCACTTAGCATGACAAAGCTGAAAGCTTTTTTTCCTTTGTGACATTGCAGGAGAAACTACTTAATAAAACAGAAGTCAAGTCAAAAGAAAGAGTTATGTGGCTGGGATCCCAGTTGCTACACTGCTTGTTACCTTTTTAATTAAAAAATAGGTGTCATTAGGTACTTAAAAGAAAGGCAGCTGCATGCTGGACTACAGATGAAGCCAGAAATGTTACACACACCCCGCTGCAGATTTGCTGCAGGGCAACAGATATTTCTTCACCTGTGAAATTAATGTGCTGTGGGATCTTGTGCTAGCTTTCATCATCATCAGTGGATCAGACTGTTAGCACCACTTCGGCATTACTTCCAGCAGAGTTTATATTGACAGAAATGAAATGTTTTAAAATACAGCTGTGAACTTCTAATATCCATCAATATTACCAAACTGCTCACCTTTTTCCTAGACAAACTGTGAGGACCTCTTGCCTTTTCCAGTCTCAGAGTATCAATATTATCACAAATAGCCTCGAAAATTCTGACATCTCTTGTGGTCACCATAGCCTATTGGTTCAATACACAGTCACCTGGGTCTGATGCAAATCCTCTCTTGCTTGGCACATGGAGATTATATCAATCCAAAGCAAGAGTTCACCTACAGAATGTGCTTTTGGAGGTGGTTGTTGATTTGGTCTGGTGACATTATCTACACCACATTAGGATGTCCAAGAATGCTGCCAGGGATGCGCAGCAGTGCCATTCATCTTGACCACTGTCACTTCTTTCCCTGTAATAAGAAAATAATCAACCATCACTGCCACAAGTAGGTCCATAGCTGCAGGCTGCTCCATGTGAAAACATAAAGCTGAAGTCAAAGACTGACAAGGCTACTGTGTGAAACTCTGACATTTCAGTTCCCACTGAGAATTTAATGGTAGATATTTCTCTGTAGCTCTAGGAAAGTTCTGCAATAATTATTTTTTGGTGATGAAAATTGAGATTTTGTTCTTGCCCCTAAACTGTATCAATGTTTGAGTGATTTAAGTGTGTTAATATTTGTGCCGTTTAGTCTCTGCTGGCACCAGCATTCTTACCATGCAGACCTGCTGATCACTTCCTTCCTGATGCGGAGGACATGAGGTCCAATACACCCAGCTTGCACCTGTGTTTTAGACATAGAGAAAAACAGACTTGCAAAATGTCTGCCTTCCCTGAACATTCAGTGGGAGTGGTTGGTGTATTAGCACATCATGGGTAAATATTCTTCAAACCCAGTACAGACACCAGGCAAGTACTTCACTGACATCTCTTGCCTTACTTCTTTCGAGATATATGTATCATTTCTGAGACATACCACCTTCATATGTAGAGAATCTCTGGAGGGTCCTGGCATTTTGATGGACAGGAAGACGAGGTCTAAACATCAGACAGGAAAAGCTAAGCACATCAGAATAGGGGATGGATCATTCCTTGTCCCTTCTTCCCATTGCTGGAACAGAACCATCATGCAGCTGGAACTGCTTGGGCTTTGGTTCATCCTGAGGCAGCCTGGAGCTGTGCAATGCAGAGCACTGTGATAGCAGTACTGCACACATCCATACCTAATAGAGTTAGTCTTCCTCAATATCATTCGGAAACAAGCTGCTCTCCTAATGCTGTTACACAACACAAGGGACTTTGGCAAGAGAAGAGGAGGAGTTCTCTACAGCTCTGATGATAGGGATAAGTGAAATTAATCCAGTAAAGAAGTCTGCCCTGTTAATTCCTTTAAGAGTACTGAAAATTATTTTTCTGTGCATTTTCATGGTGCCTACTGGTTTATCTGAGGATATATAGTAGCATAGCCCCTTTAAGAGCAATAAATCAGAGTGGAAGGATTTTTTCATGGTATTGTGGTGTGGCACACTTACACTTCAGTTTGGAGGTTCATGAGCTCTTTTCTATGAAAGCTAATACAGATTTCAGAGGCATTCCCCAGAGCAGCTAACGTGGTGGTTTAATGATTGCCAAACTGGGTGCTTGCATCATTGTCAGGTCTATTTGAGATATTCTGCCAGTGCCTCTTCTAAATCTTTGTAGAAAGGGTTTCTCAGGCTCCCACAGGGATTAAGAGTATATTTCAACTTCTTGAAGTCTTACCATAATTTTTTATATGCATTCACATATTTTTCTGACTGGCTAGAATCCATCTCATTTATTACTCTGACAGTGTGTTTTGTTGGTTCTGCTAGCTGCTTTTACACCCATATTCCCACTGCCCTCCCTCCCAGGAACACGTGCCCAGCTATGTTCCACTGGCCAGCTGGCAGCACCCCGTGAAATGCTCCTACTGCAAGGATATTGCTCACCAGAAAACGAAGGCAGGAGCTTACCCTTAGCAGGAAGGAATGCAGGATATTTTATTCTGGTTTTACAGGAGGAGCCAATGATCCAAAACTTGCTGGATTGCAGCTGTGTGTAGATTTTATAGGTGGGAAGCCCTGTGAACTCTCTTCTAACTTAAAAGCTCAGCAAAACACACCAAGCTCTAGCTTACCTTGCTATGTGCCAGAAGAGTGTTTCTGAAGTCCAGAGATCATGGCTTTACAGCCTGATGACTGGCACAACCAGTACCTATTAGGTGCTTGAATCAGACCACCTCCTTACTCCTCTTTGGCTCCTCAAGTTGCTCCTGCACCACAATCCCCCTGAGGCAGAGGTATTCCAAGCACAGACTGTGCTCCATGTCTGGATTACAGTGATGCTGCTGGGGTGGAAGTGCCTCCATGCCACCTCAGCTGTAGCCTTATCTGATGGCAACTGCTCAGGGAAGCGTCAGCACATGGAGACTGTTCAGTGTCTGTTACCTGCTGGCAGAAAACCTGGGATGCTTTGATCAGATCCCTGCTGGCTCATGCAGTGTGGGTGTGCAGGAACAAAGGTGAGCTGACAGCTTTTTCCCAGGAGCAATTTCATGAGGAGCTCTCCACTGCAGAAGTAGGTGTAGAGGATGTATTGCTTTCTTATTAGCTTATTATTCTGTCTGATCAGACAAGATCTGATTAAAAAGATTTTATTCCATCTGATAATGAGAGGAGAGCATTCCTTTTCAATTGAATTCCTTTTCAAGCTCTGTGAGTGCTAGTAGGAGAAAAATTCTAGAAGAAAACTAATGGAATTTGTTATCCTTATACTTAAAAATAGAGATATTCTGATTTCAGAGGTGATTTAAGAGGGCAATTCCACTCCTGCAAGGGCAATCCATGGTTTTGGTCTACCAAGACTCTCCTAAAAATGTCTTTAATATGTCCCTTGCATTTCATCTTTCAGCCACCTCTATTTGTCAGATAGCAATTGTGGTCTATTTTTGGTCCCTCAAATTTTGTTAGCATACTTCAGAGACACATTTTAAGCTGCTTCTTTTCTTTCTTTGTCTTTTTATCTATTTCTCTCTTGCTCTCTCTTAACTTCTTTGTCATTTTAAATAATAAACCAGTAGATAGCTATGAGTTACACTATTCCTTCCTTTCCCATTCTCCCTTGCATTGTTTTATCTTGAATTTTAATGGCCTAGCTTTTACAATTGAACTGTTTCTCTTTTGTAAAACCTAAGATTTTTTTGGTTTTGTTGTCTCAATTTTGCAGACTTCTAATAGTTCCTTCCTCTATGCGATTCTAACCTTGCTCTAATGCTTCACATGCAGATACTGCTGTTATTTTGTAAATTATTCTCGTATTTATTGCTCCTGTCAGAGGAATCCACCATCAAGGCTGTTCAGGTATTTCTACCAAAAGCCCCTGCTTTGGCACAAAGATTATCTTGTGAGTCAGAGGGCTATGTCCATTCCATGTATACAATATGGATCTTAAAGCAAAGTTTTTGAGTTTCAATGGTTGAATGGTAGGAACCTTAAACTGCAGATGACACATCTGTGGGCAGACACCAGGTTGAGTAAGAGTTTTTGTTCACCAAATAAGCTTTAAAGCTGTATAAATCTGCAAAGTGATTGTAATCACACTGTAACTTTAGTTTCAGGCAATGGTTCTCAAACTTTACACTCTCCAGCTTCCTCCTGCCAGAACTTGGTTGGCAACAAAGCAAATAAGTCAAGCATTAGGGTAATCAGTAACAGACTAGCTCAAGTCTAGAAACCAGGAAAAATCACACTGAACTTTCTGGTGCTCAGTAAGTTAGTTTTCCCACCCAGAAACAAAAAACCAGTATTTCACCAAACAGATGAGAAGGAAAGGAAAACAGACAATGAGAAGATGAACAATGTGCCATATGATACCAAACCACTCATCTTTAAAGGGGGTAAGAGCTACATACAAAGGGCTCCTCGTTCAGGTATTCTGAAGAACCACATGCTAAATCCATGTTTTCAGCTGAGATAGATTTAATTTCCTTCTTAGTAGCTAATGCAGTGCTGTGTTTTGAATTCAGGATGAAAATAATGATGATAACACACTGTTATTTTAGGTGTTGCTGAGTAGTGCTTGCCCTAAGTCAAGGACTGCTCAGTGTCTCATTCTCTGCCAGGTGCACAAGGAGCTGTGAGGAAGCATGGCCAGGACAGCTGGCCTGAACTGGCCAAAGGGACATTCCACAGCATAGACTACCATATTCAGTATGTACATAAACTGGAGACAGTTGGCTGGAAGCCCTCTGATTGCTGCTGGGGGACAGGCTGGGCACTGATCAGCAGGTGGTGAGCAATTGGGTTGTGCATCGCTTGTTTTTCTTGGGTTTTATCTCTCTCTCTCCCTCTTTCTCTCTCTCTCTCCTTTTCATCACAATTATTATTTTTATAATAATATTTAGTAGTATTAGTAACATTATTATATTTACTTTATTTAATTATTAAACGATGTTTATCCCAACCCACAAGTTTTGCCTTTTTTCTAATTCACCTCCCCATCCCATGGGGAGAGAAGGAGAGGAAGGTGAATGAGCAGCTGTGTGGTACTTGGTTGCCAGCTGGGGCTAAACTACACACACACACACATGGTAAGTCATTAGATGTGATCATCTGTTATAAAGCAAAAAGTGGAACATAGGTTGCACAGATATATTTTGTTAATCAGCCTAAAATTTTAAAAGGTTTTAACTAATCCAGTAGTAACTCCTGCTGATGTTACTCTTCTCAGGGAGTCAGCAGGTAAAATGTATGGAGAAGGGGGAAATTTGAGATAAAAAACACTGGTAGTTTTCATGTGTCATTTGTCTGAAAATTTATTTCTCCTTTGAAAGGTCCTGTGGGCTAGGGGGAAATAAAAGTGCCTTCTTACAGATAGGAATGTTTTTAGTGTGACTGTAGAAAGTAGCAGTAGAGGTCAAGCAGGGAAGTTCCTGGTGACTTATGTTGCACAGCCTCGTTTATGGGACAGGCACCACCAGCCTGTGCCCTGACATTTCGTGCTTTCACAGCACAGTCAAAAGACACTGAAAGAGACACAAGGAGCAGGAGATGAGTCTGAGTCATCTTGATGTTCCTCATTGTGGAAAAGCCTCTTTCTGAATTTGTTTCTTCATTTGCTCTGTCTGGGATACACAAGCAGTCATCCACTTAGGTTAAGTTTTGGAAAAGGGGCTGGAATGATAATGCAAATGGAAAAACAAAATGTGGAGCTTGTGAAAATTCCCCTTCCAGCTTTTATCCAGTAGGAAGACTTTTCTCCTGCTGGTTTCCATATTGCAACGTTTCAGAGGGGGTTTCCACAGATAGATGATATGAAAGTGAGAGAGGAAGAATTGCTGCAGGAAGTGGATTTAGTAAAAATATGTCTGAAGCATTTTTTATCACATCTTTGAGTAATTGCTGTGGTGTGTAAGATCATCCCTGGGTTTGAGACTTCTGCCAAGCAGAGTATGAAAATAAGGTAGCATGTATTTTATGCTATTTTTTAATATCATAGAAAGGTTCTACCTTTATCAGTCTTTCCAAATATTTGTGAGAATTCATGAATGAAAGAATCATCATGCAAGTCAATGTCTTCCAGTCTATCTCCTGCAACCTTCCTCCTTCTGACACATTCATCATCTCTGCCCTTGCCTGCCAGGATATAAAAGCAGACAGCTGTTGCTAGCACTACTCTTTTGCTAGCATTAAGGCACTGAGAACCCCCATCACATCTTTCCTTGTCAGAAAGAAAATTACCTCCTCTGGAGGCCAGATTTCCCCTCTTCTGCTGTGTGCAAATCTGTTGGTGTGTTTCTACGTGTTCCTCAGTGCTCCTGTGTGGTTTTCCATAAATGATTACATCTCCTTAAAGCAAGAGAGCTCCTGCAGGCAGGGATGCCATCTCAGTCCCAAGAGAGTCATAAGCTGCAACTCTTTCATCAAGTACAAGATCAGCACCCTCTTCCTGAGTGATGGCTCTTGTTTTCTGATTGTCAGTCTAATCGGAAAATCGTTGGCTGATGAACAAGATGTTTCTGTACAATTTCTGTGACTCACTTTGTGTGACAACACATGGTCTTGACTTATCATGGATTTAGTATATGATAAATCCAAGTCAAATCCTCACTGACAGCTGAAAACAGTGTAATAAAGAAGGCATGAAGAAGTTGTATGGTTTTTTAAATGCTCTTTTGTAGCTTTGATATTTTTTAATTTTTTTTTCATGATTTCTCAGGCTTTAATTTTGTCTGGTATTAATTCTCTGCGCAACAATCATTACAACACGTGCTGCCCTCCTGTAGCTTTTCTGCAATGTTTTCATCCACATGCTTATGGATAAAGCAATTTTCAATTTCTTTCATAATTTTAACCCACATGTAGTTCTGCTCTGTATACCAGATAACTGCTCTGTGGCTCGTGGTGGCACTCAAAGCTCCAAGTTGGAATGTATGTGATAAAAGGCAAGTACTGTAGTGTGTTTTTATGTTTAGGGTTGACACAGGAAAAAAAAAATAGAGACAGATAGTTATGACAGTATCTGTTAGTGTTAAGAGTGTCATTGCTTGAGTGAAGAAGAAGAGAATAAAGTGCGAGTGGGAATGTGCCTTTGTTTCCTCCTAATGCATCTGTTCCTTCTGCTTGTTTGCAGAGAGGGGCATGTCAATCTGACAACACCATCGATATGACCTTTCTCTGTGAGCAGACACAAGGAACAGATAATTGAAAAGGAAGACATGAATTCAAACCAGAGATGTCTCTTGTGCATCACCCTCTGCACTGCTGAGAAGGATATGCTTGAGTTAGGTGGGAGCAGGCCACCCATAGCAGCGGTGTAGCTGTGACAGCAGTGAGCAGACTCATTTGTGTGGTAAGAAGCACCTGTAGCTTTCCATCAAACTAACTCAGGAAGTCAGGGATACAAATGGGATTTTGGTTTTGGTCTGCTTGCCTGCTCTGTTCATGCAGAACTCCATGCAGAGAACAACAATAGAAGATACGCTCAGCAGTTTGATATTCTTTGCTCCAGAATGTCTGAGGATTTTCCCAGTCTTTGTTGAATAACATTAAAAATGAATGGGGTGACTAAATGGCTTACAATTTTACATGATCCTTTGATGTGAAAGCAATTATTAATGTATATAATTAGCTCCAGAATTGCTTGGGTCCTGCAAATGGCATTCAAATCAACATTTTTAACTGTTTTCCAGGGAATGTTATTATATAATTCATAGTAAGGAATAGTACCCTACAATCCAAGCTCAATATTATTGCCCTTTCAGAATTTATTTCTCAGACCATCCTTCCGAAGAGTGCTAATTTTTTATTTTAACCTGTTTTTAAAGTGCATTTAAAGATCTCAGCAAGGGACTAGGTATTGAATAGAGCTTCTCTCTATCACTTTAATGTGAGTCTTTGATGTAACAACACTGAGATCAATGCTTAATCCATTATCCTCTGAATTAGGAGGAACATAGTGAATCTACACATCTGCTCTCCCATTGTCTTTTCTGCCCACAGCCTACCCACTGTGGGGCAGAGTGGGAAAAAGTCTTGGTGCTGTGCAAGTTCACTCCATCCCACCCAGAGGTGGTGCTGCTGCATGCAGCCCCATGGCACCCAGGCAGGGCAAGCAGTGCAAGCCCAGTGCCAGCCAGCAGCCAGTGGCTACCACATGGCTGTGATGGGCAACACAGCTTCAGCATCACACCAGGAAGTCAAGCCAGTGGGTCAGGGTTATTTCAGCAAGGTAAAAATGTCAGGCAATACACAGGCAAGGCCATCAAGACATGATTGGTTGTATGGCTGAGGACATGCATGTAATTTTCCTTTTTCTCCCCCATACTTGCACACCATTATGGTGGACAGATAGACACAGATAGACCAGCAGACTCACAAGCAAGGTCACATGACTCTGATCTTTACCAGGCAGGTCACCTTGGGAACATTGGTCAGTGAGAATAGGCAGCAACACAGGACATTTCTTCAAGGAACAAATTTTTTATTTAGCCCCAAGAGTATAGTAAGGGAGAAACAGTGTACTTGTTGCACCACCTGCAACTTTGCCAGTTTTGCTAAAGGCTTTGTTAGATCCAACTTTAAAACCTCTCCCTTTCTACTTCATCTTTGGGATACTAATTTCTAGGTCTACCTACTGCCTTTGAAAATCATGGGCTGATCAAACTATTTTTTGAATAGGAGTGGGCATGGTAACTCCAGAGGAAGCCATCAGACCAGGGTTTTCAGATTTGGGGACTTGCTGCTGAATCCTGGACACCTTACACATTTTAAAAGAGGAAGAAAGGAACCTGAAACCATAGGAGTTTTAAACAAAGTTTTTTTTATGGAAATGTCAAGGCAAAAACGTTTATTCAGGATTGACCGAGTAGGCATAAGTTTTTTCATTCAAAGAAATGTCATCAGTCTGAGGTATTAGTAGCATTACTTTGTAAGTGTACTTTATTGTCCTCTCAAATCAAGCTTTAATCTGTTTGAATCCAGGGATCATAGCACTTTCTGTAGCAAAGATTGCCAGACTAAAAATGATGGGAACTTATAGGGCTGTGAAGGAGGAAGTGTAGCCTTGTGTGAGTCCTAGGAGTCTGGGGTGGGAGAAATCTGGCCTCAAGCTGCTGGGATGCAGCAAACAACTGTGGGGCCTTCAACAGAGGGGTTAGAGACCTTCTGCAGTGAGCAGAGCAGGAAGAATGAATCATTAAAAAGAACTTTTAAATCATGAAGATAAAACAGAGATTCCCAAAACAGATGTGATTCCCACAGAATATAATCTATCTAATGGAGAAAAGATATACTTCAGAACAAGTTTGTATACACATACACAAGCATATGCAGAACTGATTAGGCACTGTTCAGTAAGTTTGTTCTGGTTCTGTTTTTTATGTGCGTAAATGGAAAAAATATGGCATCTGATAACAAAATCAACAGACAACTGAAAGTGACCAGACATCAAAGGTTTTTGAAGGCTAATAAAGTATTTCCCTGTCCTGGAGAGGGTCTGATCTTTCCTCTCAACTGAATTCCAGATCCAGTTATGGAAGAATAGCAACTTTTTGGCTACAATGGACCTAAGAGATAACAGATCCAGTCCTGATGAGAGAGTGACATAAGGCAGAAGTTTTGATTCCTGTTCTGCTCTCATTCATTCTAAATATAAAATTATCACAATTCAGAGCTCCTTGTGGATTTAGAATGACACAAATAAAGATGAAGTTGTGATAATGATTAGCTTTCACATAATTTAATTTAATATATACTTTGTATAAATTATACAAAGGGAGGTTGGACCAGATGACCCGGTGTGGTCTCTTCCAATCTGACCCAGTCTGTGATTCTGTGAATACTTCTCATTTGAATAGAGTTTATGTCCTTCTATCTAAAACACTAGTACAAATATCCTGTAAAGGAATTTCTTTTTTCCAGCCCTTCCCTTTAGTATCACAATTGCCAGAAGAAGTTAGACCTTCAGAGGAGAGTACTTATTGGCCACAATGGATTGTGGTTATTGAGACACTTTGAGGAAAAAATTACAAAGGAATGGATACTTGTGCTGTAATTGCTAGAGAAGGACAGCTAAGGAAAATCTTAATGAAGCTTCAGGGCATGACTTTTAGGTCAAGACTAGAGTGAGACTCAAGTTTGTCTGCTTTCTAGAGAGAAGATAAAAAGAGTAGCTTGTGAAAGTGGAATCTTACTGGCCTGCAAAGGCCAGACAATGCTGTAGACTAATAGAGGCATGCCATAAACTCACCAGTCTTCCTAGCTCAGGGAAATCCCATCACAGTTTTACTTCTCTCAAAAGCCAGTATTGACAGACTGCAGCTGGACTTCCTGGTAGCTCACAGTTCAGTGTGCTATTCCTGCTATGAAGCACAACATATCCAAGCAGCACATTGTTGTTAAAGCTAAAAAAACCTCGTTGTATAGGAGCAGTTTATGGTCTTTATCACGGTCGTAGTTTTGGATGTAATACACTCTGAATACATGATGAGGCATAAAGCAGACTAATGTTACCAAGATGAAGAAGAAACTCTTTGCCTGAGCCCTGAATTCCACGTGAGAGTTAAGGTCAGGCCAGTATTTCACGGCTACTCTGTAGATGACAGTCAGCTGGATGGCGGTGAGCACAGCACACACTGCCACCAGCACCCCAACCAGGCAGTAGTTCGTGATCACCATGCGCGCCTCCAGCAGCTCCCTGTGGAACTGGAAGCACTCGCAGGGGTGGTACGCCTTGGAGGTGCCGTAGTAGGAGAGGAGGACGGGCGTGACCACCAGCGCTCCCAGCAGCCAGCCTGCCCCCACCCAGGCCGCCGTGTAGCACTTCCGAAGCTCCAGGCGGAGGAGGCGCGCCATGATGATGGCCGCGTACAAGGCGAAGGTGGCGTACATGTGCAGGTAGATGATGGCGCTCGCCAGCCGGCAGGCGAACCTCCCGAACTTCCACTCCCCCAAAATGTAGTAGCTGAGGCGGAAGGGGATGCTGAGGAGCATGAAGCTGTGCAGCACCAGGAGGCTGATGATCATGATGGTCATCACGGATTGGGATCTCCTGTGGAACAACTGCTGGGACATCATGATGACCCCGAGGGTGCCGCCGGCCAGGTTGATGATGTACAGGACTATCAGAACAGCGTGGAGTTTCTCGGAGGAGTGCGGCACTGTGTCATTGGAGGAATGGTTCTGTTGGGTTATGCAGCTGTTAAGCATCCTCATAAGCTCCTCTTTCAAAGGTTACTGAAAAGGAAAAATAGGAGCGAAACATTTTTCTTTGTTTTTTCCTTTATTGTTAACTGGAATATCACAGATTCCTAAAGAGACACTACTGAATTGCATGTGAAATTACATTATTCCACGTAGCTTACAGCCTTATAACTGTTGTGATCCTGCATATGACAGCAATAACCCGTGCCTCTCAGGGTTTAAACTACATTTTACATAATTATGAATGAGATTTTGATTTCCTAAATTGCATTCTAGGATTTTTAAAAAAAATTATTTGCCTCTAGATTCAGCCATTTGTAATAAAGAAGACACTGTTTGTAAATTGTGCAAGTTTTCTCTGAACTCATAAAGCTTAAATTGAAGGTGGGAAAATACTGAAATAAAAAGATGTCATACCTACCATCTGTGGATACTCTGTGATGACATCTGATCCATCTTTTTAGTGTCTTGCTGGATGGGTACAAAATACACATAAATAGCAATGGTTTGTTTCTAGATACATGGAGCAAATTGAAAATAAAGGTTTGCAGATGAAAATTCAATTTCTTCTTCCTTCATCTGCAAGTATTTTTTGCTACAGAATTTTACCTGAGATACTCCGCTATGAAAAGTGATGAAAAGGTGAAAATTAATTTGGGAATGGTCTTCTGAAAGATATAATTCTTTTGGCACTTGTTGAACATAGCCACATACAGGTGCATTCTTATTTAGACTTAACTCAAAATGCGGACTTGTATACAGATTTATGTACAAATATACAGGGATAGCTCACGAGGTAGATAGATAGTTTGCTAATGAAATTCATCCTTACCTTAGATAGAGTTTTGAAAGAACAAAGTAAGAGCTAAAAAATTATTTCTTAAAAAAGTAGCATCTTCTCTGTCTGATTCCTTTGAAGTTTGAAATCAGTAGACTTGTTTTAATCAGCAGTTCTTAATTCTTTGCACTCATCTTTAAAGTGATAGACTGCAACAGCAAAACATTTTCAGAGAAACTTCTTATTTATGAAGCATCAGGCAAAACATCTTTAGAAAGCCAAGATCCATATAAACCTTTCTGTTCACCTGCTTTTAAAATTTATGACCTTAAAGTATTTAAATGCTTAAAATTGTTTTCCCACCTAATATTCCCAAGACAAGCACAAGAAATTTCCCAGAAACTTTGCTACACCAAAAGTTTTATAAAGCAACTCATTTTCCAAAGTATATTGTTAATATTTCAAATTGGCTTTGAAAGTGTACAAGTTTTAGTTGCTCTAGACAGCATAATTACAGTTTAATTACAGCACTTTATATCACTTTGAAAGAGATTATGATTTTTTTTGCTATTTATAGCAATAAAATATTTGCATTTTACCTTATAATCTCTTCTTTTTGTGGCTCCACCCTGAAATGTGTCATTTCATGCAGCTGTAGCATATGGCATACATAAGCAGAGTGAAAAGACAGCCTTTGACCTGTTTGACCAAGAAGGACGGAGAGTTTTCTCAGCCCACACACAGGAAGGAACAAGCTTTTCTTTAGCTCCTCTGTGATAGCAATCTCATATGTGCGACGTCTAATGCTCTTTTCATCATGCAGGGAGAACCACAGAAAAGTTGCTGATCTGTCAGAGACTATCATTGTGCTGGCACGTATAGAACAGATCAAGTCAGGACTTCCTCTGACCACAATTTGGTAAGTCTTAAAGCTCAGGCAGGCAGTGATTCCCTGAGCCATCAACTACCACAAGGTACCAGGTTTTGCTGCTAAACAAGTGAGAAGTGCCACTGATCAACGAAAGAAATGTGCACCTGAGCAAATGATTTTTTCCTTATACATCCACTTTCCCCTGATCTTGCTTTATGTTTAATAACTAAGCTAAATGTTCCAGAATAACGAAGTGTTTAGCAGAGTTAACAGGGCATTTCACTTTAACATGTTATTAGACCATCAAGAATTCAGAGGCTATTTCTCACTGTTTAAATATTTTATATATAAAACAAGCTGTAGGCATATATGAAAAGCAGCTTAAGAGTTCCTGCTGTTAAAAGAAAGACACAGAGAAGCCAGTGGGCCTTGAAATTATTCCTGAACCAAAGGCATGAGTGCAGACCCCAAAACATATTAGTACATGTCAGCTCACTAAAAAGAGGAAGACTTTGAGTCACATCTCTTGTAGAGACACTAAAAAGCATATTCTTGACCAAAAATTAAACAGAAAAAGTTTAGTCCTGTTTATTTTTCAACTAAAGTTCTAGATTCAGAGTCATCCCTACTCAAACATAATAGGCAACATATAAGGTTTTGTGAGCAAACAATAACATAAAACCAATATTGCAGCAGGGTTGAACTAGCATTGCTCCTGCCATCAGTCAGCCACCTTCTGCTGTGGATGAGAGGATGGATCTCTTTGAGAGGCATGTCTCCTAATAAGAACAGTGTTAGGAAGAGCAAGATGTGAAAGAGAGCTACCAGAACTAAATAAATACAAAACCTCAAAAAAGTAAAAAAGTTGGAAAGAGAAACAGAAAAGTCAGTGAGGATGAGCAAGGATGTGGAAACAGCAGTCTGTAAGACATTTTTAGGATGAACCCTGAAAGCTTTGAGATAGCAGTTTCCATTTCATTCAGACCAGGATTCAGAACAGCAGGGATGCCCATTTTGGATGCTGCATATATTTGTGGGCTTGGAATAAAAGAGATGTGTGGTTGTTCTGTTAGAGCGCTGAGGAAGAGCAGCTACCTGGGTAATGGTACTCACCAGATGAGGTTCCAGCATCACCCAGTCCCACATAAGGACAGGCTGCTGTCTGACACTGTAGTGATGGTGGTTGGATGGCAAAACAATACCTGTGTCTGCAGAAATGTACAGGAAGGTGGTGAACAGCCTGGATGTCTGACACTGATGGTATCCATGTGTTGGAATGATCATGAAACTACGGCCACAGCCTCTGGGTGAAGCAGGGAAATGGCTGCTGCCTTGTCCACAAAGCTTGAAGGAATCCATAAACCTTGAACCACCATGTAATAAAATCAGAAGAGATGTGAAGAAATTGCATTCCTCAAGTAGCTGTTTTGTGACAGCCAGCACTCTAGACAGAGCTGAATCAGACTCTGAGATCAGGAGCTTGGTGCACTCTGTAACCTTCTTGAGTCCAGTCTGAGCTCTTTGGATGTAAAGTCAGGCCAAACCCAAAGATGTTGCACAGATAATTCTCTTGTCAACAGTGCTGTTGGCTGGCACCAAAACTGCTGAAGGTCAGAAACTGAACTTCTCCACTCATGTTTTCATACCTCTCAGTCTCTTTTTCCTTGAAACATTACTTGAAATTTGTATGTTAGTGCTGTTCAGTGTGCTAAGCTTGTCTCTTCATGTTCTTCTGTAAATTAAATAAAAAATAATTTAAAAATCAGGCAACTCAGCCCTGTAATATAGGTTTAGTTTTTAGGTTAGCTTGTTATTTGAGTACAAGAGAAAATTTAGTCATCACGTAGCTTGCCTTGACCAGTGGTGAGAATAAAGTTTGAATGAGAAATGTATTTATACACAGCAGAGATCCAGGTCAAGACTGGAATTACAAATAGATTTTAAGGAAGGAAGGGACTGGGCGTATCTGGTTCAACACTGTGGTAAACAGAAGGCAAAGAAGAAGAATGGAGGTTTCAATTACTGAGATGGAAAAATTAAACAGAAGAAGAAGAAGTACCAGCTGAGAGAAGAGAAACAAGGCCTGTTGTGTGTTTGGAATGGGAACACAAATCTCTGTGGGAGTGTCGCTGCTGGTGCCCACGCATGCGTGCAGCAGACTTCCTCTAAACAGGGACTACGTCCACAGTAGAACTCTAACTTCTCCATTTCATGTTTGCATTATTTCCTCTGCTACCTGCATCAGTCTACAAAAATATTGTCTTTTCTGGTCAGTATAATAGCAACCAAGGCCTCACATTTGGTTTCAAGAGATGCTTCCTGTCTTTGATCAGCCACAAAACTGTCCTGTCTTTTGTGACTGGATAGATTTTCAGTTTTAGCTGCTTCCAGATTAGGGTGATAACAGCTGATAATTCAAATTATTTACTAATATTAATCCTCTATAGCTAGCTGCTTACAAGAACTGAGCTACACATAGGTCATAAACAATAGTAAAATAGGGAACACCTGTGTGTGTCATGCTTTAACATACTGCTTTTTCTAGGATTGTAGGTGAAATCACAGTTCTTGCTGTCTCACTCCCACCTTGCCAAATGTGAGTCACAGGTACTGGATAGTAAGAAAATCATACTCCATAGTTAGGGAACATACAGGATAATCCCTTTAATTTTCCAATCCCACCCACCCATGCATCATGAATAATTTACTAACTTCAGCCAGTAAATTGTCAACAAGTTTAGCAGAACTTTTCAGATTCTTGGACTACTCTTCTACTTGATTGCAGGTTTACTGAGAGATTTCTCAGGCATTACCAGGATGGAAGAGGCTGTCTGGACTCTCTGTTTATTAGAAATCATAATATATAGTTGGCTTAGTCATATCTATTTAGTATGTCTCAAAAGTAGACATTATACTTTGTATAAATAGAAGCAATATGTAATGGATTTCTGTGGAGGAAGTTGGCAGAGTGTATCACAGGCAGGCTATGACCTTTTAAAACAAAGCTGATATTTATTTGGTTTGGTGCAAAGAGAAGAGATTTATTATTATGAATTCAGGAACTTGTCATTATTCTCCTGTCCTGGTACATACCAGTTTAGAAGTAAGTTAGATTAGTTATTAAATAGTTTTGTCCCACTATTTTGTCTAATTGCCTCCAACACCCATAGTGACAATTAAAGTTGTTGTTGCTTTAGTTTACTTCAGAAAATTGATATTATTACCTATAAAGCAATTTTACTTGGGAAGAGCTGCAGAAAACTACAGGTAAGTCAAGGATCTGGCACCAACCAATTTATCAGCATAAATTTTTCCTTATCCCAAATGCTTTTCTTTCTGCTTGACCATGCTGCTACTGACTGCCCTTTTCAACTTCCCATTGCTTCAGTCTCACAGCCTTTCTCAAAAGTCTGTGTTTCAAGGAATAGCCCCATATAATGCTGCTATACCTGGTTTCTCATGTTCTGCTTGATAAATAACGTCACAGCCAGAGTCTGAATTCTTTCCTGATACTTTGACACAGAATCAACAAGCCTCTTCAGGAATTAGATCCCTGAAACTAATTTTTGCTTGACAAAGAGCTGGGCAAGGCTTAATCCTTATTAAACTAAAAAGCAATTAGAAAGGAAGCGCATAAGCCAATTAACTCATGCAGTCAATAAGAAGGATGTGAAGATGCTGGAGTAAGTCCAGAGGAGGCCACAAAATGATCAGAGGGGTGGAGCACTTCTCCTATGAAAACAGGCTGAGAGAGTTGGGGTTGCTCAGCCAGAGAAGAGAATGCTCTGTGGAGACCTTAGAGAACTTTCCAGTACATAAAGGGACCCTACAGGAAAGATGGAGAGGGACTTTTCACAAGGACATGTAGGGGTAAGATAAGGGTAATGGTAATGTTTTTGAAGTGAAAGAGGAGAGATTTAGATCAGATAGGAGGAAAAAATTCTTTACTGTGAGGGTGGTGAGGCACTGAACAGGTTACACAGAGAAGCTGAGGATGCCCTATTCCTGGAAGTGTTCAAGACATTGATGGAAGAACCTTTGAGTAATGTAGTCTAGAGGAAGGTGCTCCTGCTCATGTCAGGGATGCTGGAGCTTGGTGATATTTGAGGTCCTTTCCACACCAAGGCATTCTATGTGTCTGTGATCAGGTTTTATGTTTGGGTTTTTTTTTTTTTTTTTCACAAATTCGCATTGATACTAAACTCTCCAAGATCTTAAAACTGTGTGTTTGTGGCCACATTTCACAAAATGAGCCTTAGTTTTACTGAGGCAAGTTTCCCATTTTTCTGAAAGAAAAGCAAGTGCTTATGTTCTGAATAGAGTTGCAGAGAGAGCACTAGAGGACAAGGATGAGGACTCTAAATACTAAAAATGATTGAATTTGTCAGTAAATTAGTTTATAATTTAGATGAGTCTGGTATCTAGAGGCCTGTCGTACCAATTTCATCAAAATACGCATCCATAAAAGTCAGTTAACCAAAAAATAAGAAAAAATAAAAAGAATTTTGAACTATTGAGAATTTGAAGTATCCAATATCAGCTCCATAGGAATGAAACCTGTAAGCAAATCAGAAAAAAAGAATTAGCTTTTATTCTTTTGAGTGTTGGGTAGTAGGACGTGGGAATGAATATCAATAGTGTGAATTCTAAGGTACAAAGGAAATTAAATATATTAAATATGAGTACAAAGGAGAACACCTAGAGCATCTCCAAAAAATAGTGATGTTTCATTCTCTTCTAAGGGGTACAAAATGGACTGGTTGCGAAAGGAGGTTTTAATTCCTATCACTAAAAAGAGAAGTGAATACAAAAACCATGCTGCAAGCCATCAGACATTTCCGATTTAATTTCCTGTGAGATATCCAAAGATGCCTAAAGAAGCAAAAGTGAATTTGAAATTTGAACATTTTGGCTAGTGGATGCCCCCATAGAAGTTTTTTTCCTTCAAGCCCCTTGAGGAAAAGACAGGGTTAGTCCCACAAACAGAGGAAACTCCAAAACTGAGGCCATTTGGTGCTGGACAGAGCCCTGTATTTACAAAATGTGATGCTCTCACCTTCAGAGACCCTTGTCTATAGGATGACTGCTATTTGCAGAGGAAAATACAGCAGAGAAAAAAGCAGGTCTGCAGCACTCAGGCTTAAAGCACTGTGCAGACAGGAATAATCTTAATCTTAATCTTTTAAAGAGAGATGCCCACCGTATATTTCAAGTGTACTTCCAATCCCTGCCTTGGAAAAGGTTCTGTTGGCTCCTTCAATAAGTGGCAGCCGGGAATGAACTTCTGTGCTTGCAAGTCCATTATCCATGGTTCCAGCAGAGCAATGTAATTTCTGCTGCCTTTTTTGCTTGCTGGGAAATCTCTATGCTTCCATTGTGCACACTGTTTACAGGAGTGAAATGCAATGAGTGCTGCGTGTAAGTCTGTTTATAGCCCATACACTCAGCACATGGCAAAGGGAATATGTACAACCAGCAAAAGTACTCTCATGATAAATTGATCATGATCCTAAGTGCCATCAAACTGTCTACATAGATCCATCCAATAGCTTTCACTATTTCTTTTTTTCCTCAGTTCAAGGATTTGAGCAATTACTGTAATTGTAGGAATATTTCCACCCTAAAGCATAGATGGGCCATGCAGCTAATTCACATATTTTAACCTAACTCTGTCAAAATGGAATATATGATAGGTTCCAAGTGAACTGTGTATCAGAGTCCCGTTGAATTTATCTTTCCATTATAACAAAAATAGATTGTAGAACAAAAGAATAGGATGAAGGGGAATGTTTAAAATTGCTTTTTACTCAACCACCAGTAGCTCCTAGAAATGAAGGATGAGAGAAGCCATTTATTTATTTATTTAACTAGTTATTTAACTCAAGACTGAGAGAGAAAAAAAATTGCCTTAAGTACGATTAATAATAATTTGATCCAAAAAGTAGATGACAATAAGGGAGGAAGTTTAGCTACACATTTCAAATTTCCTAGACCTATGTGCTTCAATTGTATATTTTCAATGTACAAAATAGCAGAAATAATTGTAGTAGAAATAAGCATCTTTAAGCACATTATATTTAGCTATAAACCTAAAGGCTTAATTAATTGAAAAATTCAAAATTTGGTTCCTTTATGTGAGAAGACATAAACTGTCAAAAATAAATCCAGGGATTATGTTCTCAGTTCAAAGAAGAACACTGAAAGGGCCAATTAATTTTCTTCTTACTTTTTTTTTTTCACTAAGCATGTTTTTAGGCAAGACTGTCAAAACATTATTAGCCAGCATAAACCGGTTGATACCTATGAGAGGATAAAGATTAATTAATTCAGATGTTGTTTTTTAGATCCTCCTGATATTTCAAAATCCTCCTGATTAAAAAATGAATAAATAACAGGTTTTTCCTATTTGAGCCTTAGGAACTTTTTTGCTTTGCAAGTTCATATTTAACAATTTGAATAAAAATAAGGTTGTATTAAAATTCAATTTCATTTTCAAAACTAAAGCTCTTAAACCACAAGCTTAAGGAATTTTACAGTCTTTTAACTCCTTCTTTAAAAATGTGCCTTAAATTCTGGCTGGTAGCTAAGCTAAGCCCTCACTCATTTCTCCAGAGGGGTGGGAATGAAAACTGGAAGGGCAAAAGAGAGAAGGAAACTTTTGGGTCAAGATAAAGGCAGCTTAATAACTGGAGGGGGATAAATGGAAACATAAATTAAGCCATGCAAAAGCAGTCATCACTCACCACCACCAGAAAATGATGCCCAATTGGTCTCTGAGCAACAGCTACTTTGGCAAAACTCCCCCTTCCCAGTTTTACTGCTGAGTGTGTTGTTGTGTGCCATGGAAGATTCTTTTGGGCAGTTCAGATCAGCTGTCCCAGCTGTGTCCCTCCCCAGCTCCTGCCCACCCTCAGCCCATGGGCTAGAGGAGCAGACCCATAAAAGAGAGGTGTTGGTGCCATGAAAGCTGGGCTCAGCAAGGGCTACACCACTGGTGTGTTATCAACACTGTTTTGCCACTAATCTAAAACACAGCACCATATAGGCAGCTATGGGGAAAAATTGCTCTGTTCCAGCCAGAGCCAGCACAGGAAAAAAAAAAATACAGCTGTGAAGAAAACTGTTTAAATATTCTGGATATGTAATAAAATATTAATGATTTCAAAATGAAAGCTTTTGTTTGGAAAAATTTTAAAAAGTGAGTTGCAAAGCTTGTCTGGAATATGGATTTATCCAGGAAAAAAAAATATTTCTAGGTTAAACCTTCCTCTGAACAAGCAATGCGATGAACAAGCAATAAGGACAATACTTACTTAATATTTTCCTAAAAGCATCTGTCTCTGGTAGCAAAACTCTCACTTGGCAGAAAAAGACAGGGACAGAGTGGGGTATGTTAAAAAGTGTTTGGTCACTGGAAGACGGGGCATATCAGGTGAGCAGGGGGGTGAGGGTCAAACATGGCACTGAAAGACTTCCAAAGAAGAGCTGCCAGGAAAAGCTGGCAGTCAGTTGATGGCAAAGCTACTCAGTGCTGGATCTGGCAACCTCCAGTGTCCCACCATGAGCTGTGTAACAGGAGAGAGCTTTGTGGATAGCATGGAGTGGGAGGAAGCAGTAATGGACTGGCAGCTGGGGCTGCTGTTCATAGGGACCTCAGCAGGCTGGGGGAATGGTGGTCAGCCTCCCCCCTGCTGTAATTTAGTTAATTGTGCCTTGGCCCAGCAAGCTGTGTGGTTGTTGGTAAAATATGCTTTGCAAAGAAGAAGAAGGTAAGATTATGGAACCCCATTTGTGTTTGTCAGATCACTTTTTTCTTTCTTAATAAGGGCCTTGTGTACAACAAATAAAGTTTGGATTAGGAACATTTAGGGGAGCAGAAGGGCAGCACCAGTCTCTTCTCCACAGTGACCAGTGACAGGGCTCAAGGGAATGGCTTCAAGCTGTCAGAGGAAGTTCAAGTTGGACATTAGGAAAAGGTTCTTCACCCACAGAGTGGTCAAGCACTGGAACTGACTTCCCAGGAAATGGTCATTGCTGAGCTTGCCAGAGCTCAGGAAATATTTGGACAATGCTCTTAGGCACATGGTGTGATCCTTGGGGTTGTCCTGTGCAGGACCAGGAGCTGTTCTTTGTACCCTGTGGGTCCTTTCCATTTCAGCTTGTCCTGGAGCCATGGTAGAGGAGGTTTAAGTTGCATATTAGAAAAGGTTCTTCATCCAGAGAGTGGTGGTTGGGCACTGGAACATGGTCCCCAGGGAAGTGGTCACAGCACCAGCCTTACAGAATTCTAGAAGCCTTTGTACAACACCCTCAGGTGCATCACATGTGTGATTCTTTGGTGTCCAGTGTAGGGACAGGAGTTGGACTCGGTGATTCTTGAGGGACCCTTCCAACTCAGCATATTCTATTGAATCTGGAATTCTGTGATATTCATTTCAGAGTTATGCAGCTGTGAGTCAGAAGGCCCAGAGAAGGTGTTTGGATCCTCCATCCTTCAATTTTTGAATCACAACTGGACTCAGTTCTGGGCAGCCTAATCTAACTTTTGAGTTTAGCCATGCTTTGAGCAGAGGATAGGACTGGATGATCTCGAGGGATCAATTGCTATCCATTTTTGGCTGTGATCTGAACTCATCTCAGCAGTACAGAGGTGAATCTCCTTTCCACACCTTTACTTTGTGTTCACAAGTTTGTGAAGGTTCAAGTTACTAAAATTGGTTACTAAATGTAGTTACTAACTGGCAGCAATTACTAACGTGGAACATTTTGTTACACAAATTTAAGTTATCATTTGCTCCTACACACATCCTGACCTCCAGAACAAGATTTTGTCCTTGCTATTATTGTATCATCTCAGGATTTTTCTGTTCTAGCAAAAACACCCTTGACATTAAACTACGTGAAACCACCTTGGTCCAACATAATTATTACTTTTGTCATTTTTACTTCACAAGTACTGCGGTGGTTTCACACTCCTACACATTTTTGTAAAAGATGTTGTTATGGTGATACATTTCACACGCTGTATTTCTTTGTACGTCTCTGCTACCTCTCTTTTGTGTCCCCTGTGTACTTAAATATGCTCACAAGTGACGAGTTTGGGGTATTTAATCAAGAAACAGCTGAGACCTTTTTGCAGCTTCTATTTTGTCACAGCCTGGATTTTCTTATTTCTCTGTGAATTAACTGCCTTGCCATGTGTTTTATTTGTTCTTCTAATTTTGCAGCTTCCTGTGCTTCACATCCATTGGGGTCTTAAGTTTGGTGGTGTTTGCCATCCTTGTTTATTGTCCACACCCCACTGCTGCATTACAAAATGCTCTAACTCTTCAAAAGAACCAGAGAAGGCTTGGCCTTTCAAACTGCTTAGTTGACTGAACATTAATACTGCTCAGTGAAACAGGTATCAGCTCAGATTTACAGTCTCTTCTCAGTGGCAGACAGAGTGAGAACTCCATTTTCAAGTGCGGTTATTTTTTATTTTGTTATTTGTGACTGAGTTTCCAGGCTTATTATTGTTGAGACAAAGTAAAGTGCACAAAAGTGTGCAACATCCATTCAGCAGCCCTGAAAAGAGCATATTCTTGAATATCAGAGCAGTGCTACAGTAAATTGCCTCTTTATTTATATAACAGAGTATACAGAGGAGATAACAGCAGAGCTAATGAGACTCTGCATATATATGGGTTACATTAGTAATGAGAAACAGCTCCACTAATTAACTCTGCTCCCTAATGAAATTAAATTCATGCTATAAAAGACTTTTGCAATAAAGTCAATACAAACCCAAAGTATATCAGTTTCTAACTCCTTTATGGCAGGGTGACATAAACAATATCATGATTTTATATTGGCATGGGACAGTAAGCATTGTTGGTAGGCTGAGCTTGTTCCAGTTTCCACAAAAAGCCCCAACAGCTCCCTTTCCTCATCCCTTCCTTTCCTGCACACATGCAGACTGGTAAATCAGTGAACTATTATTTCTCAGTTTTTAAGGTTAATTTTTGAAAAAAACTTGATACATAAGTTTGCCCATGTAAATTCATTAAAAGCAATATAAGCTCAAATTGTAAACTTGAATTTTCTTCTCAAGTGACGAGCTGAATTCTTAGCAAATTTCACAAAGCATGTTCCCACTGACCAGTCCTATGAATTATCATCTGCTTGATACTCATTAAGCATCTTCTTGTGATGCTGTTTGGATGCTCTGCTAGTTCTTTCCTTCTACAGTATCCTGGTCTTCCATGCTTGAAGCTGAGCTGAGACGACAAATACTTTAGTTCTTGCATTACCTGAGTAATGAATTTTGTTCCATGAAGATCTTGCAATATAAAAGAGTGAGAGAAGCTGTAGAACCACCTCAGTTGGGGTTTTTTTGTCATAAGTGGATGGAAAACACAAAATTTTGTGATGCACTCTTCTTGCATCATTATCACTTCAAGCTGCCCAGTCACACGGACTGCATGTTGACAGTCAATTTACCCTATGCTAAGTTCTCCTTGTTCAGAGCAGACCAGTCAGGAAACCATTCCAAGTAGTGCCTTCTCTTCTTAGCACACTACACAGAAGGATTTGGAGCACTCAACAGCATCTCTGGTGATGTTTGCATACTTAGATGAACAAATGTTCCATGGTACAGTCGTGGCCACTGTGGCCATATGTGTTTTTATGATTATATTGCACATATCCTCAATGCTCACATGGAGGAGAGTCCTCTTCTGTTTGCCTGCTCTCAGTCAACTTCTCAGTGTGTCCACACTAGAATTTCATATCTGAAATGAGGCACATAGTAAGCAGTTTATTAGAAATAATTATGTGTATGTAAATGAGGAAAGCACTGACATAGACATCTAGACTTAAAAAAAACAGAGGGACTGTGTTCTCCATACTTACTTTTTAAGCAGATAGTATTCATGGCTCATCTTTGACTTGGGATTCTATATTTCTTGTCTTTATTCCAGCAATCGTTGCACAATACTCTGTCTTTGGGATTACATACTTGGAGCATTTCTTATTCTTTTTGTACAGTTGTTCTCTAAATTTAAGTTGAAAATCCTGGGGCAACTTCAGGAATGATTACTCAGCAATTAAAGAGAAATCTGATTCAACTCCCTCTATTTATGTACAACTGCTCTGGCACCAATTTCTGACATACATTACAGCCATACTATGAAAGCACACATTTTGCAAAAAGAATAAAATTTTCAAACATTTCTCAGAATGACTTCCATTTATTTTGCAAAATGACAGAAAATAGTAGGCATGCATTATGCAAAGTATCCAACCTCTAGCTTTTTGAACTTGTTGGTTTAAAAGATAACAGAAAGAGCTCTTTTCATTTTATTACCCAGACTATTTAAAACCCCACAGTATATTACAGAGCACACTATATATTATATTTTCTAAAATTAAGAATCTTCTGATGACAACTCTGTAAAATGTACAGTGGTTTTAAATTTTTTGTTCCTTGGATTGATATTTAACCTGACCTTCCTCTATCACTACTAGAACAGTAGTGATAAAAGGTAACGTTTTGTGAAAAGCTGGAAACCATTAAGTATTTCAGGTGATGACCAAGTAAAGGATGTGGTCCAGGGGTATAATAAAATGACCATTATTTTCTGAAATACCTAAACCCAGTCATATTATATAGCTGAAACTGTCATTTCATGAAAGAACTGCAAATTGCCAAGCTTTTTTTTTTTAATAGCCACTTTCACAGATTCATGATATTATATACAGGTTGTCTGCTGTTCAGGTTTAAACTTCTGAAGGCCAGTTCACTGTAACGGCAGTTTTATTCTTGCAAGCTGAATTTAACATATATACTGCTTTTCCCTATGTGAAACTTTGTCATGCTATATCCAGTGTACAGACACATTTCATGTCTTGAGAAGATTCTCCTTCAGCTGCTCATTCTGTAGCAGAGGACAGGGACTGTGGTCTATCTCCATGTATATGGAATTTGCATCCATTTGTGCTTCTCTCCACACAGCCTCCAGACACGTGAGACTCTCCTCTCCAAGGGGTATGATTGAAAGCTCTCTGTCACATTGTCCCATTAAGGCAGACATAGCCCGCCCTTTCCTATTTTCTCTCAGATTTTTGTAGTTATTTTATTAGTGAAGTCTCTGTGAGCTCTTGCTCCACTGAGGAAAAGTACTGGGCAGACAAAGTCCAATGTGCAATTCTTACATGCTGTCATTAGAGATCGTGGTGCCACCACTCCATTAGGGTGTGCCTCCCCCCTCAACCATGGGCTGGCTGTTGGGTTTCTCCATGCTGCAGAACTCTAAAGCAGATCAGGGGCTATGAGCTCTTTTCCATGAGTCCTTCCCTTAGTGTGTGTCCTGGATTGCCAAGCAAATTGTATTCTATTTGCCATTTGTATGGCAGTTGTCTTCTGTTAAGTGGGCAGTTTTCCTCATCTCTTCCACAACCACTCCTCCCTCTGGGGAGACATCTGCTGATAACAGGCTATTGAATGTCACTGCATGATTGATAAGAACTATAGCATCCCATTGTGAGATGCTCCACCCAGAGGGAGGAGCCAAGCATTCCTACCTGGATATAGTCTTGAGATTCTGGAACACCAGCACAACTTCTCCACTGGACAGCTGCCTCTTCTTCCACTGGATCTTCAGAGGAAAACTACCCTTTCTACAGGATCCCTGCTCCAACAGGGAACCACACCTGACACTCCAGGAGAACTGCAGCCACAATTCCAACTGGTGTCAGGTTGTATTCTGACTCTGTCAGTGTTGTTTTGGTTTTACTGCATTGTTTATTTTATCTTTTTATTTTCTTCCCTATTAAAGAACTGTTATTCCTGCTCCCATATCTGTTGCCTGAGAGCCCCTTAATTTAAAATTTATAGCAATTTGGAGGGAGGGGGGTTTATTTTCCATTTCAGAGGAGGCTTACATTTTTCCATTTCAGGGGAGGTTTACATTTTCCATTTCAGGAGAGGCTTCTGCCTTCCTTAGCAGACACCTGTCTTTCAAAACCAAGACAGCGTGTGTTCCCCGTCGAGCACAAATCAGGGTTTTGCTTCCTGCAGGTTTGGATGAAGCATTTGAGGATGCTATCAAATTTCTCTGCCTATGTGTCTCTTGCCTCTATTGTTGGCATTGGGCATGTGTCCCTTCCTGACTATGACCCTGCTATGGGTGGGGTTGCCTCTGGATTTGAGCCCCCAGCTGGCTGTGCATTACCCTTCCCAGCTATGGCACTGGTACCATTTCCATTAGAAAGACCTGAGTCATGTGAGCCTACTGGGTAGTAGTTCAACAAAGGAAAAAGTAGGGTTCTGCACCTGGGGAAAAATAACCCCCTGCACCAGCACAGGCTGGGGGTCAGCCTGATGGAAAGCATCTCTGCAGAAAAGGACCTGGGGGTCCTGGGTGTCCATGAGGCTGCAGGGCCCTTGTGGCCAAGACAGACATTGGTTTAGGAAGAGCTTTGCCAGCAGGTCTGGGGGGGTGATCCTTCCCCTCTACTCAGGCCTGGCTAGGCCACACCTGGAGTGCTGTGTCCAGTTCTGGGTTCTTTGGTGCAAGGGAGACATGGAGTTCTGGAGAAGGTCCATTGAATGGCTACAAAGATGATCACCTCTACAGTTCTGCTGGAGTCTCTCCCTTATGAGGCCAGGCTGAGAGAGCTGGGCTTGTTCAGCCTGAGAAATGATGTCTGAAAGGGGCCCTCATCAATTTTTTATCTGAAGGGAAGGTGCTGACAGGATGGAGCCAGGCTCTTCTCAGTGGTGCCAAGAGCTAGGACATGAGGCAATGGGCAGAAATAGATGCACAGGAAATTCCATCTGAATATGAAGAGGAACTTCTTCACTGTGCTGTGACCATGCACTGGAACAGATTACCCAGAGAGGTTGTGGAGTCTGTCTTACTGGAGATATCAAGAACCATCTGGATGCAATCCTCTGTTATGTCCTCTAGGATGACTTTGCTTGAGCAGGGAGGATGGATCAGATGACCCACTGTGGACCTTTCCTACCTTACCCAGTCCTTGATTTTGTGATTCTGAGCCCCAGCCACACGTGAGTGACACAAGATTCCTTGAGGGCACAGCTGGAAGAGCTGATGAGCAAAACCAGCTGGGCACTCCCAAACTGGAGGCATTGCTAGGAAAGAGGAAAGTTACTGGTTGAGGGTGAAAGCAGCCAGCTGGCATGTCTGCTGCCTCACCAGAGAAAAGAGGATTACATATTACTTATAGCTGGGCTCAAGGGAATAGACACTGTATATTATCTTTGTTGGTATTTCTCTATTCAGCAAAAAATTTGGTTTATTAAGCAGCTGTTCACAAGTGAGGAAAATTACTTCACTGAGTGTCAGAAAGTTTAGTTTGATTTTCTAAATTTTTGTCTGGGAAGTCAAGCTGGCATTTTATTAATAACCCCTTGACTTTTGAAACCAGCCCTTATTTCCAATCAAGTCCTAGCCATAGGGTTTACTTGCAGGGAAAATGCACGCCAAGTCCTATTTCTCTGAAAACAGCAGAAATGAGTGACTTTATGGGTCAGAAATTTCCAATTGTGCAATTCTGTTGAGGCCTTTGTTCAGAAACTGGTGCCTCTGCTGCCTTCAGGGTTTTTCATGCCCATCTCTCTCTATCCCCGGAGAAAGCATAAAGTGTCTGAAACCCTCAAACCCCTGTTCCTTGGCCTGCAGCTATGGAGGTATCTTCTTCTTCAACCAGTACTTTTAGTCTAAGGCACCCTGGTTATTGGTAATACATGGAAATGGAAATGTCAGGTGACATAGAAATGTGGAAAACTGCCTGAAAAGAAAAGATCAGTATCCTAAGGGGGATTAGACAAGTAGGATTACAGTTGATAAAAACCTCAAGTCAGGATTGCTGGAAAATGCAGTCTTTGCTGTATTTGTCCTTGCCTTGATTTGATTTTCCATGATTCTCTGGTGAGCTGGAGAGGGAACTGATGCAGCTGAAAGGCACTCAGGAGGCAAATTCCAGCCATATGGAAAGGACGATGCAGGAGTGGGAGCAAGGAGGGCTGAGGGCAAGTTTGCTTCCTTCAGTGAGAGTGCCACATTTTAGCAACTTTAAGGATTAAATAAATAATCTGAGATGAAGGCCAGGGACACAGTCACCTTGCCTTGTTGGCATGTGGCAGAAGTCTGCTGATATTCTGCTCTCTTCTCCTCATTCCCAGTCCTGTTCTTCAGATCCTATCCCCTCTATGTCCTTCTGAAATAGTACTTATGATCATGATTGTTTCCCAGTCTAGTACTATCCTCTGACAGAGCAAGAAAAAAGCGTCACCTTCATGATTGCGATGCCTCTGACCAAGCAGATGAAGGTAACTGGAAATTCCCCTTCTTCTAGAGTGGTCAACTCCCGGCACAGTTAAGGGAGTTCATTCTCTCAGGGCAGAGGAAGGCTTTCTCTGCCACACACTGGCTCCCACAAAGCAAGACAAGTGGTAGACATAAAGTTTGCATAGACAGTCCCATAAAAAGCACGACTTGGTGCTGGATAACATCAGCAACTTAAATCATGTGATTATTGGACCCCGTAATTAGCTTGTTATCGTACTGAGTTAGTATTAACATCATTAGCAACAAATTTTATTGGGGGAAAAAAGCCACTACTATTTTTGTGGTGCTATGGTGCAGGCTACTGTGAAAGTTTGCATTTTTACAGGAATTAAATTACTTGTGATTTTAACACGTGAACAAACAAGATTTGTTTGTCTGTATGGTTGGGAGGTACTGTTTTTAAAATCATGTTTTGTGTTTCATTCCAAATGCAGATATAAAATACTTCTAATTTATGTGCATTTTTGTACTTTTTCAGCACATAGTAATTTTGTTTGTTAATAGCTTTATTACAGTAGAAGGGTTATAATATAATGTTACAAAGCAATGCAGTGCCTACAGAATGCATACAAAGCATTTTCTTTAATCAACCACGTTGCTAGGGGAGGAAACAAAAATTTTATGCCAATTTCTATCCTCTCCCACCACAAGGAGAATATGATTTGTTTGTGTAGCTTTAAAACAAATCTGGATAATAGCAGTTTATTGCTTTCTTAATGACACACAGTTAACTAGACGTGAGCTACATATCCAAGTTGATTCCCTCCATGTTTTGAAAGTAGTTCCCCAACTAGTGTTGAATCTTGCTGGTAGTTGTCATCCTTTTTACTGTGATCCTTTGAGAACAAACTCCTTCTTGGACAGATTTTTCTCAGGTACACACACACTGCAAGCTCTCACATTTCTTTCTTAACAGATGTTAAGGTCCAGGCTGCTTGCCAAGGGTGAACCATGAGAGCTGCCCAACACCTCACTTGCGTTATGAACTTCAGTGATTTCCACCTTTTGGTGCTGTACAGCATGACTCATAATCTGACCTGAAAATACCTTTTTATGATCAAATATCCTGATAGATATAAAGAACCTTGAAGCAAGAAGGAAGGAGGACAAGGCAGAAAGACTACAGAAGAGATGGGATCCCATAAAGTAACCATCTTGGTGGGACCAGAAGCAATGAGCACAGCAATGAGATTGCACAAGTACAACAAGATCAACCAATTGTTATTTTATTGCTGTCTGATGTGCAAGAGATGTTGAAGGTGAAGCAGAAAGGAATGGAAAGATCCACAAGGGTGAAAAGGTGGATTTCAACAGCATCGTGAGGAGAGACTCTCATGGAAATGGATCAGCTGATAACCTCTAATTACTTAAATGATTAAATTATTATCCCATTAACTCTAGATGAAAAATGTGACCTTATGCAGATGGCAAGAAAAATAAAGATGTATTAGCCATTGATGTCTTGCATTAGAGGAGTTGAGATTTATGTTCTTTTTTAGGGATAGGTATAAAGCAGCTGAGCTATGAAAGTCTCAATGTCTTTGATAGAAATATTTTACCGAGTTTTTCTTCTTTTTTAGTGGAATTTATTTCTGTCTTCAGAGATAGCAAGTGGCAATGCCTCACTGAGATGTAATATGCTTTTTAGCTACACTAGGTCTATTAGCTTTTTCCATCCCTCCAATCCAAGCAGCAACATTTTCATTCCTTCCACCAGTACAGGGTACAAAATTTATAGAATTGCTTTCAAGCTAAACACACTGTGAGTAACTAATAAACTCCATAAATGCACAAAATCAACATAAGATTTACAAAAAAACATTGCTACCTTGGATACCTAAGATATTTGTCTTTTGAAGAGAAGACAAATATCTTGGGTATCCAAGGTCTTTTTTGGATCATTCTTTCTGAATGATCTAAAAAAATTTGTCCTGACTGTAAAATACAACTTTTAATTGAAAAAAATTGTGAATAATAATACAGGCTTTTGTTTGAACTTGCAATGTCCATTTCAGTAATAGTGTATAATTTTTTAGACATATTTTCATAATGTGAGAAAGATAAAATTCTTTTCTGCTGCAGTGATACCATCTCAAAAAGTGATTTTGAGAAAATATTTTAAGAAATAACTATCTATCAGTGATTTAGTTTTAAATAGCTGGTTTAATAGTTCAATTCACTTAGAAAGTTATGCTTAACAGTAAAGAAACAGATCTACTCAGGAAGAGCAATATCTTCCCTGATATTTTATGAGAGCTTGTGGGAAATAAATATGAAATGTATGGGAAAATGATATAGATCTTTAAGTTTCAAAAATCTGTACCTTAGTCCATATAAACCAGCTTACTTCTTTGTGTTTCTACATTGCAATTCTCAAGTCTCCTCCTAGTGCCTTTGACTTCACAAATCTTAATGTAAAAACAGTAAGAGAGAAGAGTCCATGACCTTTCTTCCCTCTTCTCCAGGTCCATCCACGACTCACTGGGTAGCACCATGAGGAAATTGCTGACATCACCTTCCTGTTTACTAGCTGAGACCCTGGGGGCCGTTTGTTCCATTAATTCAGGAAGCTGACATGCAAAGCCCTGTGTGGACATGCTGTACCATTTCCAGAGCACACCCTCAACTTGCTGAGGAGTGAGTTTGCCATGTCTGTCCATCACTGTCCTCTCCCAGGTCCTGCACATGCTCCAGGAGGCTGATGCTAGCAGCAAAACAACCTCCTGTGGAGCATCCCCACATTTTGCTTGAAGAAGCGGCTTCCACTCAGCACGAATGACAGCAGGTCCAGACAGCTCAGGGCAGTCAGGCTCAAAAAAATCTCATTGTAGCTTTCCAACTGGTCAAAATCATTCACATACTGTATGTAGTAGGCCCTGAACAGGTGATAGGGAAGGAACCAAATTATGATGATCCAGATGAAAATCAAGTTTTTCACCTGGGCCCAGAATTCTTGGTGTGAACAGAGGGAGGTGGAAAATTTTCTTGCCACTTTTACCAGGATAAAAATCTGCAAGCTCAAGAGGACACAAGAAATGAGGGCAACAGCTACAATTAGGGTGTAGTTCAGGGCTTTCACACTCTCGTGCTGTAGCTCTTTCTGGAACTTGAAGCATGTTGTATTACTGTACAAGCCTGAGCGTCCATACTCGAAGTAGAAGAGCGGCACACCAAGGACCATGACGAAGAGCCACACGGCAGCGCTCGCCCCAATGGCGTGCAGCTTCCTGTAAAATTCCACCTTGTCCTTCCACTGAAAGAAGATGAGCCACCGGATCACTAGCGTGATCACGTAGAATATGAAGGTTAGGTACATGTGGATGTGCACCATGGCACTCACCATCTTGCAAAATGGCATGTCAAATACCCACTTCTTTTTGACATAGTAGTGCAGGCGGAAGGGCACCGTTAAGAGGAGGAGGCTGTGCACAACCACCAGGTTAATGATGGCAGTCGTGGTCACGGACAGAGTGTTCATTTTGAGCAGCACAAAGGACATTGTGATGGACCCAATTCCACCTCCAGCCAAGGCAACCGAGTAGACAGTGACCAGTATGGCACTCACGGTGCTGGTGTGAACGAAGGCGGAAGAGGAGTTGCTGCTGTTCCTGGTCCCTTCAGTCATGCTCCTGAAATCTTCCTGGAACATATTCTGGAAATGGAAGAATACAGAAAGACTAAGATAAGGTAGGAATGAGATGGCCTACCTAAAAAGCCAGAAGGACTTCCCACCTGTCTCTTGCTCAAGGAACAGTCCTGAAATCTCAGAGATGGCATCAGTATCTATAACATGCACGTTTATCCAAACATCCTCCAGCCTAAGGAAAAATGGATGAGAAGGTTGGGTAGAGAACTGCTCTAGTCCTTATGACATTTCCAGCCATACTCCTAAAAATAAGTATGAATCAATAATATATGGGGAGAAATGATCCTTAGAGAAACTACATCGTTGTGGAGATTTTGTGCTCTGTTATTTTTTCTCCTCTCTTCTGAGCATCTGCATGCTTTTACAGTAAAGGTCAGAGATATTGTTTTAATACTGCTACTCATTCATCAATTTGTTTACTTGCAACACAAATCTGTCCTTCCCAGGGCCAGATAACATCCATATGTTGTTCTGTCTAAGATATAAATTCTGTTTGTTACTGAGAGCTGAGTGTTGAACACATTACAGCCAACTTGTTCTCCATGGACAGTTTCTCTGAGCAAGGGATTAAACACCATGGATATCCAGACTCCACGGAAATCGTGCTTAGATCCTACCAGGCCAAGAAATGTGGGCAGTACTGTCCTGATTCTCAGGCCATTTCAAATCTTACATGTAGAAACTGGGTGTTACAAAATGGGCTGCTAGAAAACATTAGGAAAGGACATCCTGGGTGAGTGTAAATCATCCTGCAGACCAAAGCAGAAGCTAGATGCAAATTAATAGCAAGTTTAAAAAGTGTGCTATACATTTTTAATATATTACTGTCTAAAAAAGAGATTAGAAATAATTCTTATAAATCTAAATGCAGCCCCTGTTAGGATTTTAAGTACTACGAGATCATATAGGAGGGGAAGAATTCAGGTAGGGTGTTATCCTGAAGCATATTTGCATCTGTAAATATGTCCAGGGGATGTTCATATTACAGTTACAGAAAAGAAGCAGGGAAAACTGAACAGTGTTGGGCTCCATACTATGACAGTTGTACTGCTACTGCTGCCTGAACTATGATTTAAAACTGACTCTGGTAAGTCACCCATTTTATCAGTGAATCCCACAACACGAGAAGGAGTTCTCTCCCGAGCTTTTGTGATTTTTCATTTAATACTCAAATGCTTTTCACTTCAGAAAGTAGTTTCTCAATTTCTTTGTATGAGTGATGTTTCAGCTTTATTTTCATTTTTTTCGGCAGCACACCCTGCCAAAAGTTAGGAGGAGAAAAAGTTTTTTAGCAGTCTACTCATTTTATGGAAAAGAGGAAATGCCTATAACAGTTTTATAAATTGTTTTTGCTCATAGTGGGGAATGAATATCTGTTATGCACCTCAGGTGTTTTCTGTTGTTTCTTAGCAATATTTCTAAGCACATACCCTCACAGTAATCAAGGTCTCTTCATACATTTAAAAGTTATTCTCTAGCTCTCCCAATGCACCTAAGACTCCAGATATCTTACTGTAATCAGTATAAGTGCCATATCTCAAACTGATGTGTTGATTGCTGGCATTGCTGACCTTTTGTGTTTGCTCTTGCATTTCAGAATTATGTGGACAACTAATTCCAGTACATTAAGAGAATTACAATGGGTTGTTTGTTTTATCAAAGTCACTGCAGATTGGTACACTGCAGCTCTTGCATCAGAAATGGTGCAAGTTCCTTCCAGTTCTGTTCTTGTTTCTGAGTCACTTAATTTCATCCTCACAACCATGCAAGTCAGAAGGGATTTGCAAGAGCTCTTCATCGGTTTCTCCAAGTTGTTAAACTTCAGTTTGAAAAGATGTCTCCAAAAAGAGGCATTAGCTCACTGTTTTGATTTGAAACACATATTTCAAGTTTAAAACATTTTAAAGTGTCACAGAGGGAAGGGCAACACACTCGAAATGTGGCTTGGTATGAACAGACCCAGCAGCAAGGCTGCACTTGGAGAGGAAGAACCTCTTGTTGACACCCTTCAGAGGCCAGCAGTGAAACTTGAACTGAAGGCAGTAAGAATAGATAGGCAGAAGTCAGATAGCTGATATTTTGCTCAGACATTCCAGTGCAGCAGGCAGCAATTTCTGTCTGCAAATAGGCAACTGAGTCACTGAAATGCAGGTTTCTGCAGAATTCTGCAGTCATTGTTAAATCTCTGCATAGTAAGAATCTGCAGGAGATGTAATTTTCATTAATCTTCAAAAAAAAAAAAAAAAGCTACTAGCAGCTGTGATAGGAGATTATCAGCTCCCCAGTAGCACAGGCACCCCACTGAAATATTGTTGCGTGATGAATTCTGAGTGTAACATAACACAGGGTATGTTTCACAGAAGAAATGCTGCTTTCTGGTGAAGTGAGGTTTCCTATCATACAAAGCTATAACCTACTGACCTGAAATGCAACTTATAAGTCCTTCTGCCAGAATTTGGCAGGAGGTGCATGGAAAAAGAATTAATGTGGACCTCACATGACACAGCTGTTCTTGTTTCTGTGCCTTCCCACCCCCTCTAGCAACTGCCAGTTCAGTGATATTGCTCGAGTCTTGGAGCCTGGTTTGGTCTTCCTCTGTGTTAATCCTCTGATGATGTGGCTGAATTTCTGCTGGACATGAGCCTTGAGCAGCCACAAGGCAATAGTGGGCACCACTTCATTTGGATGTCACAGCAGCTGCTGGTGCCAAGGGCTGGGGGACAATTGCAAGAATAGCTGGTTTAGTCTGACAAAACAGGTAGGTTGCCAACAGGTCAGAGGCTAGTTTCTTCCAGAAATATGATCAGCAGAAAGATTCTTGTGCATTCAAGACTTGTCAGTTGTCAGTGTGGATAATGCCATGACACTCATTTCATGTGACTGTCTGTGCAGCACAGTCTGTGAGATTTCCATGGACTGGTCTCTTCAGGACAGGAAAAGCCATAGTGCTCAGTCCCTGTCTGTATTCAAGGCCAGGTTGGATGGGGATTTGAGCAACCTTGTCTAGTGGAACATGTCCCTTTCCAAGCAGGTCTGTTGGAACTAGATGATCTTGAAGGCCTCTTTCATCCCAAACAACTGTGTGATTCTATGATTTCTGAAAACAATTTGATCTCTGTCAAAATTTTTCCAGGTAAGAAATATTCATTCCAACCTTCAGGAACTTGTTTCTCTTTTATCTTACTGTTATCTATCTTACTATTTAAAAACAAAAAAAGTAAGAAAGAAAAAAAAAAAAGATTAACCATACTTACTTCTGGAGAGATTTTGTACAACCTCAGCTTTCAGGCATTTTATGTACTTCTGCCTCTGTCTTCAGATTTAGAAACCTTTTGTCAAATTTTTCCTTCCCCTGTAAATACCTGATATGAGACAGAAGAGGCTTATTCTCCCTTGATCACAGCCATACCTGTGGCTCCTCAGTGAACTGGCATTACTCTTGTACTTGGTTCTTAGATGAACAACTTTGCATTTGGCAGGGGTAAAATGCTTATTCTAGTTTGTGCCTGTTTTAGCAATCCAGATCAGCCTGTCACTGGCTTGTTCCCTTCATTCCATGCTATTTTCCCAACCAAGTCCATGAGTCACCATTATGTTACATCAACATTATATCAACTTATTAAAAAAAACCACTCATTTGTCAGAAATGATGACACTCTTAGAATCTCTGTCAAACAGTGAGCTCTACTCTGTATAACAAGTGTTTGCAAAATTTATCCCCCCATACACGTCTGCTGAGAGACTGGCAGGCTTCACACAGATTTTCATGTGTTCTGACAGTTGGGTTCTGCAGAAGAAGCATTTGCTGTCTGCATGCACCCAACTGAGAAGTTTCATTTGAATTTGGAGGAGAAAAAAGTTCAACTCATACGAAAGATTTTTATCTTCGACAGGTTTAATAAATTGAAAAATGAGTGTTTGTCAGAACTGACATTCCTGCACTCAACTAGACTAGGTTGGAGGAAATGCAAAATACAAATAATTTTTAACAAAAGTCTGTTTAAAATCTGCAGATTTTAAAATCAAAGATTCTGTTTCACAGAATCCTTATTTAGTCTCAAAGATGTTTTCTGTTGAGGGCATTGTAATTGCATTTCAATTTGTTCTAATTCCATGCTGTGTTATGGTAATGTAGGCTATGCTTCTAGAATAATTGCACAATTTCTTTAATTTCAAAATAACCACACACACCTGAAGTTTGAAGTATAAAGACCTGCTTATTAGAAAACACTAACAAAAAATAATATTAAATATCAGGTACATTTTTACATTTAGACATCAACTTTTTTCAAACAACTTTTCATGATTCCCCTAACTCATTTGGTAGCTCAACAGCTCATGTCTTGCAGGCTGTGTCAACATTATGCCAATATCTTGTGGTTTCAATTCAGTCCATTGAAGAACAAATGGGGTGGAAAAACACGTTAAGTTAGTCCTCTTTTACTTGAGATTTTCACTATTTTTACACAAAAAAAAAAATAAAATGGAAACCATGAAGTGTTCCTAAAAAGGATTATTTATCTCCTTAGCTGCATCTTAACAGAGAGAACAAACCCTTTATGTCCTTACAGACACTGGGTGATATCAAGCACACACACACAAAAGACAGATGAAAACAAAATGCCCTGCCTCCCAGTTTTAGGAGACAGTGTAAAACTACAGGGTAGAAAGAATGAAGCAATGCTGTCCCTTACTAGGAAATTACCAAACACAATGAGAAAACATTTTTGCAGAAAATGGGTCCAAAATAAAACAAATAGATCACTGAACGCTTCTCCTCCCTCCTAAACTTGCAAGCATTCTTTTAAAAACTTTGCAAACCAAGGCTTTTTTTTTTCATTCTGTGTGTACTTACAGATTAGAGTTTCTCTCCACTCTTCAAGTGTTGTTTACTTGGATCTTCATTCTATGCAAGCTCTAAGAACAAAAAGCAAAAGACCTGATACTTTGAAGAGTCATTGCCTTGCTTCCTTTTTTAAGCTTATGACAAAACAATAACCTTGAGGCTACGCTGTGTGAGGGTAGGGCTGCCCATGGCACACTAAATATCTTGGGAAGATTTTTAGTTGCATCACAGCATTTTTTACCTTTCAGCTACTTCTTAGCCATTAGAGGTCTTCAAAGCCTCCCATTTCCGAACAGGGCTTTATATTACTGACTAAAATGATAAATTATACACACAGAAGTGAGCCTCACAGTTCACAAAGACACATGCTTGGAAGGGTTGTTCCCCATAGTGGAGGGGATGATTTGAAGGTGTGCTTTGAGAAAACAGGGCAGCAGGACAAGAGCAAAATATGATCTAGATTGTAGCTGACTAAGTGTGGGTTTGGATGTGGTCAGAGATACCTAAGTGTAAGGGATGAAACAAAAGCTCACTCTGGAGCCCAGCACCATTTCTCAGCTCTGCTTTATGCCAAGATTTTAGCTCAGTGTCTGGTGCCATCGGTCCAGCTGCACAGTGCCAGCAGAGGGAACACTAGGAGATTTAATCTAAAAAGTGATTAGCCATGCCAGTGTCAAAGGCTCATCAAGCAATGATGGTTGCTGTGAGGTGTATGTGTGGTAAAAGATGTGTCACTGCAAGACTGAGTCTCTGTAAGGAGTCTGTGCAAGGTCAGTTTTGCCCTCCTGCTGCCTTGACACATTTCTGTCAGAACACAGGGTTATATTTGAGTGTGCAGTTTTGAAAGCAGCAGCACAGACATACAACTTTTAAGTGTAACCTCACAGGAGAACGTTTTAACTGACTGCATCCTGTTGCTTCACATTTGGTTAAAAAATCACAAGGGAAGTCCTGCTCTGTGCTGCTTCACAAGAGACTGCTATGTGATGGAAATTGTCTTTTTGCATTTTGCAATTTTAACGGTGGCTGACAGCTAAAGAACTGTTTAGATTATATTAAAAGAAGCTGCTCTCAAAGCTCTGTTGAAAGGCATAGAGATAAAAAGCTAAAAACTCCATGGCAAAGCCGGAACTAAAGCTGAGATATCCTTGAATCAAGACTTATGCCGTCTCAAATTAGTAATTTTGTTTTAGCTCATTCTAGGTCTTTTTCAGAGTGAATACATCCCAGTGGAAAGTAAGCTAAGGTATCTTTAAACCTTCAGGTAGCTTCTGTATGTGGGTTTTTAAATTATACAATTTAAAATTATACAATTACTGTAATTATACTATATTTTTGATAAATAAAATAAGTTACACATAGTTAATCATAAGTAATCATATATTGATATATATTTTTGAGGCAATATAATAATTACATAACATACAAGTTATATAATTTTGTTGATAAGTAACAATATTGTTTTCTCAAGCAGTCAAAACAAAAAAGAGCTTTTTCAGGTTGAATTCTTTCCACATGTTTGTAGTTGGCAAATCTTCAATCCTTTAATCCAGGATTAAACCAAATAGTGAAATACCAGAGTAAGATCTGGGACAGACACCCTCATTGCCTTTGTTGGTCTCTAATTTGTAGTTAACATCAAGATCTAGATAGGAATAAAATGCTTAATATACATCATTGCAATTAATTTTCCCTGCTAAATCAATGCAATTTTGCCCAGGATTTACCAACAGCATGTATAGTGGATTCCAGACTTGTATGTTTAGATTTTCAGCTGCAATGCACTGCGCTGGTGGCAGAATGTGATTATTTTAGAGCATCACGGGTTTTAAATACTGATACTAGAAATGAATGTACTTTACAAGTTTTGAATAATTGCTGGTAGTTTTAGCAATATCATAAAAATCTAGAAGTGTGATAGTGTGTTTTCATAGTTCTGTTGTATCATGTGGATTCAACCATCACCCAGTTTGAGTTTGCATTACAGCAACAGTTTCAAGGGCCAAAGTTGTTTAATAATAGATGAGAGGCTAGGCCAGATTTCAAGGACTGCTTGTCCTGAACCTGATTAGCATCAAGGTACCTCTGCTCTGGATTTTGAGAGATCCTTGAGAAAAGAGAACCATATCCTTTATGCTCAGGAAGAATAGATTCTGTTTGTGATTTTTCAGCTGTTCCAAACCTAAAGTTGTACACAGAATTACCATGGCAACACAGGTGTTTTGTTTATCTACATTTATTTTGCCAGGACTCAAGGATTTGGAGGGCTAGTTCAGAAATGGACTACACAGGGTGTCAGGATCTATGCAAGCATGGTGGTTGGGTCTTCTAGAAAAATATTCTTCTCCTTCACTTATTTAAGTAGCAGCAAGCAAAAATAAGATTCACCTGGATACCTTAAATTGACTGTGCATAACCTGGCTCTTAATTGTGGGTAAAGGTTGAATGATAGTCCTGACAACACTGAACTGATGTGGATTACACAGAATCAGGGAAGACATAATTAATAATGATTTGTACTCCTTACAAAAACCCCGCTTTTTGATCTGCTCAGAGTCCCTTCTAGTGCCAGCTGTGGGCCTGGGGCTAGTGGGCAGCACTGGCTGATCAGTTATTAAGTTGCAATTGAGACAGGTTATTTGCAGTTTATTATTAAGTAAAAGATCAGCTGCTAATATGAAGAATGGAAAGGCAGTATGTAATTATAGTAACTTATAGCTTTACCAACAAAATCCTATTTTTGACTCATATTTCTAGTGTGATTTACTACTTTTTCAAGCATCTGAATAGAAAGATATTAATTACCTACAAAAGGAAAAACATTCAGTATTACTTTCAGCTAAAAACATTTTATAGATAATAGGTTTCTTAAAATGTCTCTCTCTGGGTTCTGAAGCAGTTGTGATTTGTGGCTGTCACCCAGACAGTGCAAGGTGTCCTATGAGTGAGAAATATTGCCTGTGACACATCTGAAAGAACATTTTGTAAAAGTATAGGGAGTAAATGTGACTTGAAATTCCTTGTTTCATACACCTTTGCATAGTAGAGCCATAAATTCAAGCTGCTCTGAAAAGTGGAAATGCACTTGGTGGCCTCCTCCTAGTTTTTTAACTGACTTAAGGGAAAAAATACCCATTTTGCAAATTATCATTACTCAAATTTGCTTAAATGTACCTGAGGAAGAGTGGCATAGAGAAAATCTGTTTCCCCTTCAGCCTGTCTCACTACCTTTTCCTCCTACAGAAATGCCAAAATTGCACCATCTTGAAGTATAGCATATCAATAAAACCTCCTCAAATTTCTGTTCATGTCTTACCAGAATCCAGATCTTTCAGAAATGTACTGAACACAAACCAAGACTTAAGTTCACATCAAAATCTGCAGTATTTCTTCTTTGATAGTGTGGGAGGGATCCCAGATCTAGAAACCAACTGTTCTAATACTAATAACACCAGCAATTTGCCCAACTTTTGCCATACCTTGTCTTTTCTATTGGACTCTCCTTTGGCCTCAGTGTTTGTCACCCAGGGCAGGAGGAGGAATCAGAACTGCATACAAAAGGTATAAAGGCATCTGTTCAGTCTCCAGTCTAAATGGACTTTTTGAGAAGGTGTCATACTAAACAAGGGCACACTACTAACAGTCTATCACCAACTTTAATATTACTTTTCTTTTTTGAAGGATTTTACTAGTTCATATCTGTTGCAAGCCAGTAAATTTTTCAGGGGATGTGCCTTTCATCAGGAATCCAGCTTGTGCAATTCACTCATTATGGGAGCTTGTCTCATCAGGGTGAAAAAAAAGTGGAAGGAGGAGCTGATTGACAAGGAGATGTATTACTCCTACCACAAAGATGACATTAGACTGCAGAGAAAGAAGTCATATATGCAGCACCATGCCAATTCTATAAGCATATATGCCTCTCTGAGAAGAAAAAACATCCTTCCCTTCATCTTGAAAAGACAGTGCTCATCCTAAAATATTTTTGAACTTGGTACTAACCTCACTAATTACCTGCTGGGTTAGGCAGCATGCTGTAAGGAAGAATATATTTTTTAAAAGGATTTGAGCATAAGTCTATTGCTACTCACCCTCAAAATGTGTACTGCAACAACTAATACTGTTTTATTCCCAGATTGCTTATTTCATCTGATTTCTGACTGCAGAGGTAACGCCAACTCTATCATCAGGTGCATGGAAAAAATAATTTTACTAAAGATCACTTTCATGTTGAATGTACACAAAAGGATATTTATGAAATTTAATATGCTAAAATGTGTTGTCTGAAGAACAAACCTCCCTGCATTGGTCTAAGCTCCTACTGCCTGGGAGCAGCACAGAAAGCAAAGCTTGCTGCCAACACTGATTGATAATGATTTCCTACCTTAGCATAAACACAATTAAATACATGATGTTTCTGTTACAGTTGGGTTAGAGAGGAATTCAGGTTCCTCCTGTCATTTCAGAAAGGAGGAATTTACTGCAAAGGAATTTTTCCATGCTGCATTCTCAAAGTATGCTGGTTTGCAAGAGCCTTTCCTTGATCGGCACAGCTACAGTCTGCATATTAGAGTGAGGTGCTGTGTGCATGCAAGTGCTCTGTTACATCAAATTGTTTGGGCTGAAATGGTTCATTTTGCTGTTAAATCTGGGGGTTCCCATTCTGAGCGAATGATAAGCAATGATAACTTTATGATATAAATGATAACTTTAACTACATTAAAGTAAGATCTTCAGTGCATATGCCAAAGTGTGAAGCCAATTGTGCTGTCAATAAGCTCATTACTGATGCATTTTTAAAAAAACTTTTGCCTATTTGAAGTTCAGTTGAAGTACTTAAGAAGGCAGCTAGGCAGCCCAGCCATAGGTGTAGAAACACTTATGGTAAGTGCTGCTGTTCTGGGCTATGGAAGAATACCTATACCTGCCCTTTGTCCCACTGTCCTTCTAGTATATTTTCTCCCCATTTCATTGACTCAAGAGTCTGAAGAAAATCTTGGGCCATGCTGCTTGTGGTCTTAATGATGTTTTGCCAGTCCAAATATTCTTATTCAAGTTTTAGAGTGCCTTGTGCTGTGGTGTTGCACTGGGTCCCTGTACTTGGCTGATCTTTAGACCTCTCTGCAGAAAAACAGAACTGAAAACAATAGTTATGAAATAGCTTCCCTTTCTATCTTCCTTCTTTTCATTTCATCCAGGCTATTTAATGTTCTGTACATCTTCTTTATCACTGGAAAGCATACGAGCCCAATATTTTATGTAATTATTCACTGTAGCTCTAATGAGGCAGTAGCTGAAGATGGACTGACAGGACATTCCTTTATGATACTATGAGCCCTCCAGGATAGATGAGAAGGTGAAATAAAACTAGTGCACATGTAGCCAGTGAAGCATGGTGGAGAGAAGACCCATATAGCAGCAACATAAGCAGGTACAAAATGACTTATGTAGGATGTGTACAAACCCTGATTTACTGAGTTTGCATGGCCAGGTCTTGGTAGCTGGAGAGGCTGCAGGGGTGACTTCTGTGAGAAGGTGCCAGACTTCCTCTAAGTCTGTCAGAGCCAATGCCAGCCAGCTCTAGGATGGATGTGCCATTGGCCAAGACTGGGCTGGTTGGAAATGAGCATGAAGCCTCTGTGATAACATGAAGAGAAGACGAAGATTAAGAAAGTGAAGAAGATGAAGAAGACAGAGAAGAAGATGGAGAAGAAGAAGGAGCCAGAAAAGAGTGGGGTAGGAACATGTGAGAAGAGCAGCTCTGCAGACACCAAGGTCAGTGGAGGAGGAGGGGGAGGAGGTGCTTCAGGCACTGGAGCTGAGATTCCTCTGCAGCCTGTGGTGAAGTCCATGGTGAAGCAGCTGTGCCGCTGCAGCCCATGGAGGATCACAGGGGTGCAGAGATCCATCTGTAGCCCTTGGAGAAGACCCATGCTGGAGCAGTTCAATGCCCAAAATAGGCTGTGAAACAGAGGGAGGCCTGTGCTGGAACAGGTTCCTGGCAGGGACCTGTGGACCCATGGAGAGAGGAGCCCTCACCGGAGCAGGTTTCCTTCTAGGACTTGTGGCTACATGGGGAAACCACACTGGAGCAGGCTGCACCATGAAGGACTGCACCCAGGGAAGAATGACCTGTGTTGCAGTAGTTTGTGAAGAACTGTTGCCTATGGGACGAACTCACACTGGAGAAATTCATGGAGTACCATCTCCCAGGGAAGAGACCCCACATCGGAGCAGGGAAAGAAACAATGTGTGATGAACTGACCATACCATCATGCCCTATCTCCCTCTGCCACTGGACTGGAGGGGGAAGTAGAGCTGAAAAGCAGTGTGTTTTTAAGGTCTGCTTTTACTTCTCATTATCCTGCTGATTTTGTTAGTAATAAATTCAGTTAATATCCCCAAGCTGAGTCTGTTCTGCTCATGACTATATTTGGTGAGTCATCTCTCCTGGTCCTTATCCCAATCCATGAATCCTTTTTTCGATTTTCTCTCCCCTGTTCAGTTGCAGAGGGGAGTGATAGAGAGGCTTTGGTGGGTGCCTGGCACAGTGGGCACGGGTGCAGATATGAGCTCTGGTCCCAAAGCAAAACAGCCCCAGGTGGGCAGTGACCTGACTTTTATCTTCTCAACAGGACAGGTTAGACTGGCCATAGCACCATGCCTCTTCAGCCCCAGTGCTTCTGGTTCTCAAGTTAGCACATTCAGCACTTATTCAAGTACATCTTTAAAGAAAAGCTTTCCCCAAACTAGCTTTCCTGTTGATATCGGCAATGGTAAGAATTTGGAGAGTTTAAGAAAATAAAGCAGGCAGTTAATGTGTTTAATTGTGCAACTGAGATGAAAATGAGAAGCATCCCCTCACTGAGTAGCAGTTTCCATTGCTGTCTTTTTCTCTCTGCACCATCAAATCAGCATCATCAATGAAAGTGATTCAATGATTTCCACAGCCCTCATGGTGAGAGAGCTCACCATTTACTACTAAATACCTCTTGCACAGTAAGTGCAGATAAAACAATGCCTGTTTTGTATCCACTCCAGATTTTCCTTATGTCTCTTATTTTGGCTAAAACTCTTTTTCCCTTATTTTACCTTAAGAGGAAAGATTTCACTCTGTTCAGTGAGATTACAATAAGATAATGAATTCTGTATCAAAAGCTATCTCCACTTAACTTTCAGATTTTTTTCCCCTATCCATGTTGGTGGGTGTCTGACCTCATTCCATGCCCATACCTAAGATTATCCTCACATGAACTTAATTTTAGCTGTGCAACAGAGATCAATTCCAAGCTAGCAAGAAGTTCATTAAATTGGTGAGAGGTTCTAGCACTATATTATACTTTTTCTGAAGTATTTTTCCCCTGAACTTTTTTGTTTCAGATTCAGAAGCAGCCTGCACATGGGTTTTTTTAGGGGTAAAACAGTAGAATTCATGGAGTCTTTCTGTACATCATTGGATATAGAAGTTATGCATGTTGCCACGTGAGCCTGAGGTATGTGTGCAATTCAGAATACAATGCTGTGTAGAGGTACCTAAGCTACTTTAAATAGGCAGTTGGTGATAAATCTGTGTTGGAATGACACTCCCTCATTAAATTTATCCCTGTTTTTCAGGCTTAGAGGCTTCAGCACTTCAATTAACTCCCCCAGAGCCAGTTTTGGTACCACTGCATGACTTTGCAGAAAATAACAGTCATATCCTAATCTGTGTGAATTGTGACTGTTGAATCTTGAAAACATCCAGGCTGGCAGGCACCTCAAGAGATTTTACTGTCAAAACTCCTGTTGAAAACAGGGCTATAGACTGAGGTATCCAGGGTCCCATCAAACTGAGCTTTGAATATTTCCAGCAGGGGAAATGATGCTACTCTGAATTTTTCAGTGTCTGTCTTGGACAAGGAAGACAGAATCTGGACACCACATCCCAGGTGTGGCCTAACAGGTAGTAAATGGAGTGGAATAATCACATTCTTGACTTGGCAGCTGTAGTCCCTGACCTGCTGGCTGGGCTCTTGCTGCTGTGGCCCATGATGAGGCTTCATTTCATTGCTGAGCTGTGTGAGTGCCTGAGAGCATCAGGGGTGGTGTCTAAAAGTGTCAAAGTGAAGGCAGATCTGGCAACCTTTTATGCGGGTGACTTGAGATGATCAGCATCTGAGCTGATTCTGAAAAATCTACTCATAATGAAAAGTATTGGAGCCAATGAGGAACCGATGTAATCATTAGGGAAATTTCCTTCTTCCTTTTTGTTCAAAGATTAATTGGCAAAACCAATAACACTTTCTTCTTTTCATTTAATAAATTTCAGAAAGGCTTATGAAAGTGTGGATGCTATTGTAAAAGGAGACCAGCAGCCCTTTATGCAATAATATTCCCAAAATACACTTTTAAATACCACTTCCACTGATTTAATATAATATGACATTCACAACTGCTGCAGTGGACGAAGAACACAAAGTACTTTTAAATTCTCTCCTGTCATGTTTCCCCCCAGCTCTGCTGTAATATTACCTCCCACTAGGAACTATTAAGCTCCATCCAGATCTGCAGCCTTCTCATTTGAGTTTAATACTAATTCCCTCCTCCTAGTCTGCCTCCAGTACCTCAGTACTTCTGCTGAGGACTTTTGCAGCACTTACCCAGCCACTCTCCAGCAGCATAGCAGGACACTCTCCTCAGTCCATGTGACTCCTGGGCTTTGCAGAGAAGCACTGCTGAGGAACTGCTACTACAACCCAGCTCTGCTTCCTCAAGTGCCACCCATTGCTCTCAACCACAAACAGCTGACAGACAGGATTAGACCAGTTGCTACCATCTCACTCATCAGGTTCATTGATGAAGATGTGCTTTGTTATGTTCAATACATTATAAATATTTTCAGTTTTTGCAAAATGCATTTTCCTGTCAGTGGCTACAGGTGAAAGGAAGAGGACTAATTGTAATGAAAATAACACATGTGAGTATGTGTTTGTGGGTATATATATAGACATAAGTATCTCTCTCCTGTGGTATGAAGGCCACTCAGCTTCTCAACAGGATTTTTTCAGTTGCTCAGATAATACCCAAGAGGAGATCTAACAGCCCTTGAAGGAACTTTCCTCACGATACAGTGATAAAATACCTGTAGCAACCCTGAAGCTGGCCATCCTGAAAAGCTGAAAATGTTCTGGTACTCCTGAAATGCTTCTATCTCTTTATCAGAGTGGTCTTCCAGAGAGATGTAAGCATTCACTCTGCATATGCTTTTTGTATACTGCAGTTGTTTTATAATTGAAAAGTACTGACTCAAACTTTTTATTTATAAAGAGAATGAAGCCCGTGAAAAGAAAAAGGATGTGGGGTGAATTTGCTATGAGATATCATGATCATCTTTATAGTACCCTTTATAATTAGCTCTATTCTTAATTGTAGCCATTTCATACATCTGCTGACAGAAATCTGTCAAAGAAGCACAGGTACCTGCAAAGCTGCAATTATTCCTTGACCCTATTTAATCTCAAGAAGTCATTTTCTATCAGTGATGTAGGCAGAATAGCTACAAAACCTGGCCATGCAACAAGTAGCAGGGTAGGACAAACTCATATTTCAAAATCTTGATGTTGAGTTCCCAGGAGCTCAATATGAATAATAAAAGTGTTCAGAATAAGGATGTTCTCTTTCTTCCAAATTAAGGGCATATGCTTGGGGATTTTAAATCCAAAAGCTCATTAAATGTTCTGTCCTATCCTCGTGTTAAGATTCCACAAGATAAAAAGCAATAGTTGTTGAAAATACAATACTTTCTCTAACAATGTCTAACAGTTCTTTTCAAGGTTTAATAAAGAAACTGTTTTTCTAGTACCTAGTTAAGCTTAGAAATACTTTTAGTGATCTGCCATTTAAAAATTACAGGCAATTTAATGTTAAAAATATATAGTAATACCTTTTCTCAAATAAAAAGTACAGCAATATTTTCCATGTGCCAATGCAAAAATTAAAAAGTGTTGAATTTGTCTCATCTGTGTGATAGACTGCTAGTCCTATATTACATGCTATGAAAGGCATGAAAGACTTCAGACATTTTCTTCAAGGTTACTTAACAAGTCTGCTACTAAGTCAGAATTAGACTACTTCTCACCTAATGTGTCGCGTGCTTTAACCTGCAGGCTATATTTTGCTTTTCAATAAGTGGAAAGAAGGTTTCCAGAAAAAAAAAATAAATCTCACATTGACTTGTGAAACCCAGTAACTCTTGTCTCAAGCAAAAAGCAGCTATGGGTTTTTAAGAAGCTGCTCATCATCAGCAATTATATGGAACATTAAATATTCCTGAAAATTTGATTTTTGAGAAGTAAAGTTTGCACTTTTGATGGGAATGTAACTTTATCTTTTTTTTTTTTTTTTTTTTTTTTTTTTTTTTTTTTTTTTTTCCAGGACCGATTTATTTGCATAGTCCTAGGATATAGGATATGGATTTCTGGAGGTCATCTCTGTTAACTAGGCAGTCAAAGCAGGGCTGGCTTATGTCAGGTTGCTCAGTGCCTGGACCAGCAGTGTTTGAATAGCTCAAAAAATGGAGGTCACATCATCTGCAGGCTTTAGTCCCTATGTTTGACTGCTCTCATACAGTAGATTTTTTTTCCCTAATATCCAACTGGAATTTCCCATGCTGCATCTTGTATCCATTGTCCCATATGTAGTCACTTCTTGTCCCATATCTAGTCACCTCTGGGAACCATACATGTCCTTATTTTTCTGCTGCCTCTCATGAAGTATGTTCAGAGAGATAAGATCTGCCTGTGCTTTTCGTACTGCAGACCAGGATGTGGTTGACTTTTTTTTGTTTTTGTTTTGTTTTGGGTTTTTTTCTTGTTTTAATATCCATTTTTGACACAGACAGAGAGATCCAGTACATGCTCAAAAAATTCACAGGTGACACCAAATTGAGTGGTGTGGATGACACACCTGAAGGATGGGATGCCATCCTGAGCTACCTGGACAGGCTGGAGAAGTGGGTCCATGAGAATCTCATGAGGTTTAACAGGACCAAGTGCAAGGTGCTCCAACCCCTGGTATCAGCACAGACTGGGGGATGAACTGATGGAGAACAGTCCTGGGGAGGAGGACCTGGGGGAGCTCATGGATGAGAGGCTGGACATGACCCAGCAATGTGCATCTGCAGCCCAGAAAGCCAAACGTGTCCTGAGCTGCATCCAGAGCAGTGTGGCCAGCAGGGCAAGGGAAGGGATTCTGTCCCTCTGCTCTGCTCTGCTGAGACCCCACCTGCAGGGCTGCATCAGCTCTGGGGTCCCAGCACAGGAAGGATGAAGACAGAGTGAATCCCAAGAGATGTAGCACCTCTCCTATACAGGAAAGCTGAGAAAACTGGAAATGTTCAGCCTGGAAAAGAGAAGTCTTCGGGGTGACCTAATTGCAGAGTTTCAGCACCTGAAGGGGGCCTACAAGAAAAATAAATAGGGACTTTTACAAGAGCAAGTAGTGACAGGAGAAGTGTCAATGGCTTTTAATAGAAAGAGGGAAGGTATAGATTAGATATTAGGAAGAAATTGATTACTGTGACAGTGGTGAGGGACTGAAACAAGTTTCCCAGGGAAATTATGAATGTCCTATCCCTGGAAATGTTTAAGGCCATTTTGGATGGAGCTCTGAGCAAACTGGTCTAGTGAAACCTGTCCCTGTCCACGGAAGAGGGGTTGGAACTAGATGATCCTTAAGGCTGGCCTCCAGTCCAGGCCATGATCATCATTCTGTGATTCTGTGATTCTGTGATTCTATGGTTCTGTGATTCCTGGCTCCAGATGGGCCCTGGTGAGAGTGCAGAAAAGGCTGTTGTTGGGCATGGAACCTCACTGCCAAGTCCACTCTTTGCATCACAAAAGCTGGCAGCCCTGCTGCAACATGTCCCAAGGCTGCATACCTGTAGGCGCAGACATGTCCATGCTTCCTCCAAAGTAAAACATCCTTCAGGTAGGCAGTAAAAGATACAGGAGTTAATTCAACAGCTGGTGCTCATCTGTGTGATTTTGAGAGTAGCTTTTTACCATGCCACAGTCACATGCCAATAACTCACACTAGAAACCAGCCTTCAACTGCCTTCTCAGTCTTTACAAGGAAAACTGCCTGATTCATGCTGTCACTTCCAGAGAAAAGCATCAGAACTGTATAAAGTTTCCCATTAACTACAGATCCATGAAGAGAGAGAAAAAAGTTTGAGCAAATATGCAACCACTATAACATTTAACTTTCATGGCATATCTAGTTGGTGTCCAGTTCTTTCATTTTGTGTTCAAATAGAGTCTCACAGCACAGGAGGATAAGGATTAAGAATGAAGTATAGCAATGGAGCAAAATGGGACAGAAAGGGGTATGGGGTTCAGGTGTGAAGACAAAGTCATTGTCACCATTGCAATTCCTGATCTATCAGTCTTTCCTTCTCTTTCTTGTTCTTTCCCAGTCTTACTCTTTCAGACAAGAAACATTTGATTATTTTTCAGCTCAACAGCAGCAACACTTGAAGAGTTAAAAGCATATGAACATGATAATGCATTCTTCTACCTCCTAGTTGGTTGTAGAAAGTTTTTATAAACAGAACAACATCAGAGCTTAGAATTTGCCAATTGAGTTATCATGGCTTTTCTCTAGCACCCAGAAACTGCACATTAACAGACCAGAAGTTCAACCCAATATCTGTTGGATGTGCTATCCCACAGGCTGCAAACTCCTGCAATTTATCTCTGTCTCACTGTGAATAACAAAATACGAGCACCACCAAAGTGCTTGAGCCAGTCAGTCTTCAGCTAGGTGTTGTTTCCTGCTCTGTGCAGCAACACTTGTCTGTCAGGACTATGCCTGCATCTGGTGAAAAGGGGAGTTGTAAACGTATATACATGGTGTTTTGCTGAAAGCAGATCAGAGGACCTGAGAATCTATTTGAGCAATGAAGAGGAGGAGAGTCAATAAGGCTTTAATGGACAAAAACAGCCATGGCCCTTTGTGGCTTTTATCAATCCAGGAATGTTTTATGAATGAGAAATACAGAACAGTCTAGATTGAGGAAGGCTGCAAGGAGACTGAAGAGTTGCAGTATCAAGATGTCAACCCAATTTACAAGAGACATGTCTTCAGTAATTTGTACAAATTTTCTCCCTGTTCATAGACCTTACCAGATATGTTCAGTACAGTCATGCTTGTCTGCATTGCCTTTTTACTATTTTCTTCAAAGTTTCTCCCTCAGAATCAAAGTTAAGGGGATTGTGTGCAGATTATTTGAACATTGAAAAGATTATTGAACTTTTAGAGAACAGCTAATGAATTGCCTTCTTAGAGGAAAAAAGGTTACTGATTCCTGTTAGAATAGGGCACAGTTGATTTTAGCTGACCTTTACGAGCCAGAGGAGATATGGATTTGTTTTAAAAATATTTCATTTATCTTCCACAAGACAGAAGAGTAACGTGCAGTGGTCAAAACAGCTGCTCAAGCCTTGAGTTATCCACTGTGGCAACGAGTTCTCTGGAGGGTTTATCATAGACATCATTGAAAGGCTTGGGTTGGAGGGGACCCTAAATATCAGGAAGGGACCTTTCCCATAGCACAGGATGGCACATTTTTTGCCCCAGTGTATGAAGGAAAAAGTTTGTTTGCTGTGCTGGGAGTGAAATAGAAACCAACCTTTACTTCTGCTATTGCAGTAGCCAGGTTTGGGAGTGAGATCGTTTATGGGTGGAGAGCTGGTTTTGAGGCAAGAACAATCTAATTTTGGCATTTGGGTTTTCCAGGGCTGCTAATCAGCGAAACCTGGTCAAAGTCTTTGGTCAGTGAGAAAAGGGAAGCAGCTTAGACACAAGAAAGATAGATTAGATACTAGAAGCAGTGGTATCACTGAAAGCAAGAGATATATTCCGAAATTTTAGAGCATGTCAGCTCCTTTCCTGCAGAAGTGTGTGGCTTAGTTTTGCAAAGAAAACTGCAAACGCAAAGAACTCCAGAGCTTTGTCTGTTAGCATTATCTTTTGTCTGTCTCCTTGCCTGGAGCAAGCACAGAAGTCTTGTTCTGCTGAGAGGGTTACCAGTCTTAAGCACTGGAACATGCACCTGGGAGCTCATTGAGTTGAAAAGATAATCCAAGAAAGGCATAAAAATATCCCTCCCTTTTTATTCCAGTTCAGATGTTAGCATGTGGTTTTCATGATTGCCAAATCTAGCCTAAAAAACAGCAAAAAGCAAAGAAAAAAAGAAGCCCAAAAGGAAAATCAAGTCTTCCCAACAACATGGAAGAGAAGCAGAAGTATTTTAAGAACTCTGTCTACTAAAAACAAAATGCAGGCATCAAAATTTGTGAGCATTCATGGCAGACAACCTTTTCTGAGCAGACTTGGACATAGCACACATTTTTTTAAAAAATACAATTGAATAAACAATGAAATTGAATTTTGACAGATCATGATGGATCCAGAGCAGTGATGAACTCAGATTTGAAGGGTTTTTTACCCATACACAAATGAGAAATCTCTGTATAAATGAAATTAAAATGACCATTCAGCTGCACAAATGGGATGGATATCAGCACCACAGAACAGTTGAAACCCTTGCTTTTTTCAAGTGAGGCCCTCTGCATGTGGTAACCACAAGATTTCACCTTCCTCCAGAGGATGGGAGGGCTGTCCTATGTGGGATTACAAGTGGCAGCTCAGTACTTTCACAGAGTGAAGTATGTGGTCTGTAAAGAGACAGAGCTGTCTCAAAGAAGGAAGACAGCCATAACATGTAAAGGAGCACAAGCAGAAGAAGGAATTAGAAGTAAAGGCATGAAGTCAGGAATATGACACCACTGAGACTGCAAAATCAGGCAGACAAATTCAGGGAATGGGGAAAATTGAGCTCTGCAAAGCCAGAGCTTGTCTCTCTTGTCTAGGTTTTTTCTTAGAGCCATGTTCCTCCATTTGGGAGACAGCATTTCTAATTCTCTAAATGCTGGGAGAATGGACAGAGAGGGAGAGTGTTGGCACTACAGCTGCCAGCAAGCTGTTGGGGTTAGCCATATCTGTCTGGGATGCTCAGCCTGAAGACTCTGCCTCCTTTATTTGCATCAGTCATGCTGTTTTGGTGATTTCTTTAGGAGAGCCAATGAATGGGATCACTAGGCTGATACATTCCATCGACTCAGCTGAGCACTAAACCTAAACATATTTCACCCGAGCTACAGCTGCTAAAACTGCAGTCACTGTGGATGTGCTTGAGGACTGGGGTTCAGCAGGAGAGCCCCATAGCGCTGACGTTGTTTCGTGCACTGCTGAGTTGATCACTGCCTGACAGAGCTGGCAGTCTAAGGTGGCAATTAAGACAACCCTTTACAAGGAAATATCTGTTGCTGTTTTAAATTGACCCAAGCCAACGTCCTCCTAATTATCTAGGCCTCTTTTCTTACACCATTACTGCTTCAGCCACTGCCCCTCTGTACCACCTTGCTTATGGGAAAAAGTCTAAGGCTTCACTCCCACTCTCTAGTTAAAACATGGCTTCTTCCTGAAAGGCTGGATGCCATTCCCATCTCTAGGGCTTCTTAGAAGTGGATACAAAGCCAAAAGTATCTTATCTTGGGCAGCTATATTTTGTTGTCTCCCTAGTCTTTTACATGCAGTGTATTCACGTACATACACAAGCACAGCAATATCCTCATTTGACAGACTTGTTTCATAGTCCATAGCTGAACATCATTGAATACAGGTTTCAGACGTCTTTACTAAAAATGACTGCTCCCTACTAACACATCACACACCTACACAACAAAAAATGTGTGGAAATTGGCATGAGAGCCAGCTCTCTGGTTCCCATTTTGCAGTCATGGCAGTAGACTTCAAAAGAAGTCTTCAGTGCACTACACTAGCCCATCCCTAGGAGCTGATGCAGAGACTCAGAATGTCTCTTAAATGCAAACAGGCACCAAAACTAACTTAGAATGAATTTAACACATCATCGGTAGCAACAGCAAAATCATTCTTCCATTTAAAATTAAACTGAGAAATTAATTTGGGGGCTAGTGGAAATAATGCCAGCTCCAGCTGGTCAGACATGGATTGCAGCAATAATTTGATCCAGGTTATTGAATCTCGCACATTAGCATGTAGCACCACATCTAACTTTAGCATCTGTAGCTCCTCAGAGACTGTCTCTGAAAAGTGACAGCCTAGCTGGGCTGCTCAAAAGAGACCTCAGCAACAACATGGCAAATGAAGCTGTCATGAGGCAGAAGCTTGGTGCATCAACCACTTCAAACACAGATGGATCACAGGTTTTGTCCATCACACAGGTTTTGTTGAAGAAGTTGAAAATTTTGACATTGTCTTCATCTCCTATAGAAATACATGGTTTAATTAATAAATTCTTTCCTTTATTTAGTTTAGGATGTTTCTGTGTCTAATTTAATAGAGTTGTTCAGCATAAGATATCATCTTCTGGTCAGCAAGATCTCTGAGGTGGTTAGTTGCACGATCCTGCTTGTGGACTATGCCCCTGTAAAAATATATCTGCCTTCACAAAGATACATCACTTCTAATCACTCCCTTTAGCTTTATGTGCATAATGTTGCAGATATCATTCTGTCTTTCTTGCTGTTCCATGCACAGTTAATCCTTCTGTCACTCAGATTACTTTTTGGTGGACCTACTGTGATGCATAGTAGAAATCTGAGGACTCACGATGTCAAAAAATACTTTATTTTCAGTTTCCACTGAGGCTGTCTCAAGGGAGGAGAAAAAAGACCTCTTTAGCTTTTAATATATAGTCCATTTGCTCATTAAAGTACTTGACTGACTCTCATTGAAGTACTGAGACACTGAATTTTCTGCTTGGTAAAAGTTAGCAAGGAGTAAGCCAACATTATTTAAAGTCTCTGCTGTGTTACTATTGAATGTTGATAGCTTTTTCAAGGCCCTATCTGCATGTTTCCCCTTTTGAGTAAAGGAAGTCCACAGTATGTATTTGATAGCAGGAGCTTGTAATTGAGTAGATTAATTATTTGATTAGCATGATATAAGGCCCGATTTTAAAAGCACACAATTAACTTTAAGCACTATTATTCCCATTCAAGCTGGTCATTATTCCTTTGCCTAAGTGCTTTCTTGAACTGGGTCCTGAATATGAAGCAGTCCTGTGTTACAAAATTGATTGCTCCAGCTCCAGCAATTTCTGCTCCAGCAGCCTAGCTGCTTTGCTGACAAAACCAAAGAGGGAAATTATATACACCTTTCACAGCAAGAATTAATAGTGCCAATGATGGGACAGGTACCTGAGAGAATGACCATCAAGAGAAAGAAACTTCAAAGCAAAGCTGAAAAATAACAAGCCAAAATCAACAAGTTTTACACCTTGCTGGGGTGCATGGAGGGTTTGGGATCTGTGAGGTGCCAAAGGATGAGCAAAACCTTGTAGGTGAGGCAGTGGGGCTGGGAGCTGTGGTGAGATTGAGGTGGCAGTGTGAGGAGCAGCCCAGCCTGCCCTGCTCAACCCACACTTCACAGCACTTACCCTTCTGCCATCTTCATGGGGGAAATACCCTCCATCAAGGACACTGGGAATTTAACCTTCTTGCACCAAACCCACGAGTGCAAAAGCCACATGTGGGGCTCTGTCGTCGCAGGGGTGGTGGCAGGGATTTTTCAGCTGGGAACAAATCTGATTCTTCTTGGAGGAATACAAAGGCAAGATGCTGAGTAGTGTCATTTAATTAAGGAGCTATTATTTTGCACCACCTCACTGTACCCAAGGGCTTGGGGGGTTGGATGTCACCCCCAACATAACTGGAACCATACTTGGAAAAGAATTCACCAGGGCTAAGGCTGACTGGCCTCTAATTCTAGCTGTTACTTTTTACTCCATGCTTTTCTTAATTCTTAATTTGCTATGGGCTTTTTCCTATTTTGGGTGCAGGGTCTGGCTTTTTGGGCAATGTGTAAGTAAGTCTGGCTGGCAGAATGGTGTGCAAGAAAAGGCTTTTGGAATTTTTTTAGTGTGTTTTTGCTACATTTGTTGCTCTTCCTGCTTGTCTCATAGGGGTGAATTTTGGTGAAAGGTGGTGTAGGGTACAAGCATGTCTCAAGGCTCTTGGACCTTCACTTCCTCCCCTCCACAGTGTAAATATTTACTGGGTAGTACAGAAAACAAACTTGTACAAATCTAAATGCCTGCATGGCCAAATTGGGAAGATTCACGGTTCATAAAGCAGTTTAAATCAAGAAAGTTTTAGAGAGAGGAGAAGTTACTAAGATTAAAGTGTGAGTGTCTAGAATAGCTGGGATTATCCTGCATTCTAGAGGTGCTGTGTGAAACCTCCTTTATCTTTGTTCTCATCTTGTTCTGACGTTCAGTAAAAATTTCATTTATGTCAGAGGTCCCACGCTGCTGGACTGAGGCACTCACATTTCCTCTTCCATCCTGTGTACACCCCCATCTTTTACCTCTCACCACGTAAATACATCTGTTCATTTGGAGCAAGGGGGATTTTGGTTCTATGCCCAGTGGTGCAGCCCCCAGTCCTGCCCACAGACCCTTACAGGGCTGCAGGCTGCATCCACAGCAGCAGCCATGCAGCTGCAGCACTCAGAAGGGTAGCTGCCCCAAATCTCTCCTGCAGTTTAGATCTGTCATCCTTGCTGTGAATGCCAGAGGAAGAGTTCAATCCCTTTGCTGTCTAAATAGGGTGGGTGAGCTATTCGTGGGAAATACCTCCAAAAGCTCCTTTCCTTCAGATTGCTTTGTCCTTGAAACACTGTGCAGAATTTCAGGAGAGCTTTTTGTGCTTGGGATCAAGAGATAAAAAAAAATAAAATTGTTTCACAGCCTCCCATAGCACTTCCCTCTGCTGAGCAGGGGCTGAGTAAACTGCTGCTGCCTCCTCCCTTGCAGCATCCCTTGTGGCTTGGGGTGTAGTCCTGGGCCTGTGGCAGCCTCCTAGCCAAAGCCTGAATGGGGACTGTACTTCCTGGAAGAATCCCCTATATTCTGTATGATGGCCTCAAGCCTATTTATGCCCAAATGTCCTGTCAAAAAATGGAAATAGGAACAGTTTCAGTACCAAAAAGAAAACTAGACTTACTGTGGCTTAAAAACAAGAAAAAGAGCCAAGAGGTTTTGTGTTTGCATTTTCCAGTTTTATGGCAGTCAGCGCTATGAAATAAATTGTATTGCTCTATTAGAGCTTGGTATGAGATTGGTTTTGTACCAGCCTGTCTCAACATCTGAAAAAATCTGGTATTACAAATATATGAGACAACCCACTGGGAAGTCTGTCAGACATGAAAAATTTGGGAGAGCAAATTGTATAGTCCACCTGAGCATCTCATTCGAGCTCTGCAGGAGGTGGGACATGACATACTGTTTTGTGTGAAACAACAGATTTTTCTGTGCAATTTTTTTGTAGAAAGATACTGCTTTCAGATGTGACCTCATCCACAGAGTGCAAAGACAGATCTCAGCAAGATGGGTTCCAAAGTTCTTGATGAAAACAAGCAGCCTCTCAGTGAAGACCAACATTTCAAGAGGTGAGTGCAACCTGAGCAAATTCCCTCATTATTCTGTCTTCTAGAGCATGCAGGAAGCAAATAACACTAAACTGGGAAGATCTGTCGACTCCCTTGAGGGCAGACAGGTCCTGCAGAGAGATCTCAATAAATAAGAGAGATGGAAAATCACCAACCATATGAAAGGGACCTGCCATGGAAAGGGACCTGGGGCTCCTGGTCTATGGCAGGCTGAATATGAGTCAGCAGTGCCCTGGCAGCCAGGAGGGCCACCATGTCCTGGGGGGCATCAGGGACAGCAACACCAGCTGGGCAAGGGAGGGGATTGTCCCGCTCTGCTCTGTGCTGGGGGCAACTCGGGGTGCCACAATATATTATAAAAACCAAAAACATTAAGCTGTCCAAAGGAGGTCCACAAGGGTGGTGAAGGGTCTGGAGGGGAAACCATATGAAGAGTGGCAGGAGAGGAGAGGAGAGGAGAGGAGAGGAGAGGAGAGGAGAGGGAGAGGGAGAGGGAGAGGGAGAGGAGTCCTCATTGCTGTCTACAATATCCTCGGGAGGGGAAGAGGAGGGGCAGGTACTGGTGCCCAGTGACAGGACCTGAGGGAATGGCCTGAAGCTGATTCTTCACTGAAAGGGTGGTTGGGCACAGGGCCCCCAGGGAATGATCACAGAACCAGCCTGACAGAGTTTAAGAAGCATTTGGACAGTGTTCTCAGGCACATGGTGTCACTCTTGGGGTGACTTGTGCAGGGTCACGGCTTGGATACAATGGTCCCAATGAGTCTCTTCCAACTCAGCATTTTCACAGAATCACATGATTCTGTGGTTCTAAGATTCTGTGAAACTATGCTTAGCATAATAAGGTTGTGAGGCAGACATTTTTCTGTATAAGGTAGGCCTGAGCAGAAGTACAGGCAATTCCCAGACCACTCAAATCTCACCAGGAAAACACAATTTCTTTTTTCAGCTTCCTTATTCTTGTTTAGCTAAAATAAATGTGAGATAAGGTTTTTCCTTGTATATTTGGTGCACCTATTTCTTGGCCGAGTCAAAGACTGAAAAAGTGCAGAAAAATGTGAATGCAATAAAATGTTTTGGAAAGTTCACCAAACCATTAGTTAGTCAAAAATAGGATTAAGGTGGTGTGATATTAGAAGGCTTGATTAAGTTATTTTATCATCTTCTCATGTAACTATAAAAAGCATGGTGGAACAGGAATGAAATGCAAAGGGTAGGGTGAAATTTGGATTTCTGTTTTAATGCTCTTGCTCCTGCCTTGCCTGTTTTCATCCTACCAGAACAGTGGCCTGAGCTTTAACCCTTCACCTGACACACTAATTCTGTAGTTTTCAGAAATCACCTGTGTCCCCAAAGACCAAGATGGGACAGGAAGATGTTGCAGGCTTCACTTCTCCAAAGGGCAAGAAAGAATTGGACAGGCAGACGAAGGAGGTAGGATGGAGACTTCTAATGGGTCCTTGGCCAAGGACCCCAAACCATCTTGTAATAACTAGAGCTGATTCATGGTGAAAATGTGAGCAAGTAATTTATATTGCCTTGGTCTCACTGAAGTTGGCAGAATTTTCCCAGGTGATTCAAAAAAACTTTCACCCTCTGTTTCATGTGCTTTTGGGCAGAGCAGGAGGCAGAGTATAGTAGAGGAAATGTATTTGAATATGTGTATCGAGGCTTTGCCCCAGAGGTCCTGGTTGCCCTTGATGGGCTGCAGCTGCAATGTCCTTAATTGGGCTGCAGCTGTAACCAGTGAAGATGACTGGGATAAAAGGGGGTGGGATAGCCAGTCAGGGGGAGCCTTGGAGGAGCCTTAACTTGAGAGAGAACAGCATGCAGCAGAAGGAGTCAGTGAAGATCTGCAGCCATGAGAATATGCTAAAGAGGTATGGACTTTAGAAATCTAATAACAACAATATGGGAAATATCTAGAAATAATAGAAGAACTACAGCAGAGCATGTAAACAATCACACACAAATATATTAACTGACAGCAATGTGTCAAAAGAAAACTTGTGAGACCAGGCAATACTCTAGCTAATTGCAAAAAAAGAATGTAGGTACATTATGGAATTTCCAAATGCTGTGAATTTCCTGACAATTAAAGACAACTGGAAAATAATGACAAATATGTTTTAAAGTGTTTAAGGACTTACCTTGAGAACAGCCTTCTTCTTTCCAGCGTTCTTAAGTGACACCTATTGTTATCTTAATGTTTCAGGTATGTTTTGAAAATCATGTCCTTGATGGGAAGCTTAACTAAAATGGCTATTCCTGCAAAGACAATTAGAAATTTTTACATTTTTGTGCAAGTTGATTTCATGACTAGGCTTCACAAGAGAACTTTCTGTCACTTCTCCTGAACAAAATGCACAAGTCTAAAGAATCAAGAATCCTTGTATAAAGACAATGGAGAGAAAACCCTACTCTTCACTGAAATTTTTTGTTCTTAATAATGTATGTTTTTAAAATTTTTTCATGACATATATTTGATTTCATTTTGTAGATTGCTAAATTCCCTGAAGACAAATGTATCAAGCATTATCAGGTTCTGTGCTCAGAGGACATAAAAAAATTGCAGGCAAGTGGTCAAATTATAGCTTATCCTGCTATTAATGATTTGACAAATTCTGTAGCACACACATTTCGTGCATTTTTGCTTAGTGCCCAGAAATGTCCCGACACCCCTTTTTCTCGAGGGTTGGTTAATAACAAGGGCATTTTTCTGGGGAAGAATGTGGGTAGAAGACACTGGCTGGCAATAAAACCAGAACTAACCTGTGGTATGCAGGGTCCTCAACCAGGGACAGCATTTGGTACACCAGGTGTTTTACACGCATGGGGAAAAATCCAGTTCCTCATTTGTAAGTTTTTCAGTTTAGACACAAGCACAAGAACACCAGAGACCAGAGTTGCTGCTATTGGTAAAAACAAGAAGGAGGATGTTTTTTCTTGTTCAGCTCGCTCTTCCACTGGTTTCTAAGTATAACTGCAGTAAGGAATGGGTTGTAGGCTGAATTCATGAACATACACATACATACACACATTTCCTCCATCTTCTTTGTAAAACAAACCCAAATAACTGGCATTGGAAGGGTTTGATTTGTTGTTTGGGTTTTTTTGTGTGGTTTTGCTTGGGTTTTTTTCTGAAAGGAATAAAAACAAATAGCATAATTAATGTTTAGGATATCTATAGTTAGGTATTGAGACGTGCAAAATTTACATTGAGGTTTGTGTTTGGTCTCTCATCTCACTAACCCTGTGACTGTCTTGTATCTTGTTCTGTCCACCCTCACCCACTGCTAACCAATTTTATTCATAGATGTGTTTGCAGGAGCCATTGAAAATACTGGAAGACAGGAATGAGAAACTTATAAAGGTATGAAAATGGTCTTGTGAAAAAAGAAATAGGTATGATATGAGATGAAAGAGTGTGAGAGTCAACCATAAAATTACTAAAAATAGATTGTAAGTTTGGACTTGCCCTGGAGCAATGAAGATCATGTCAGGGCAGCTCCGTTGTGTGCAACTCTGTCCAGACAATGGCACAGCAAAGATTTTGCTGGTTATCACTGGCATGACAAAACTCCCCCATTGGTGCTGTCTCTCAGTGCAAGGATGTCTTGAGAACAGACTTTTGGATGAGTCACAGCAGATTCAAGTTTGTGGCTTATTGAGTCTTTGGGGATCCTTCTAATGCTGATCAAGGTAGATCCCAAATTATTTGGTCCCAAGGCATGCAGTTATCCACAAAGAGATTCACACAGTCCTCCTTTCTTTCACAAATATCATCTGGTAACAGAACAGTTTTCAAATGTACGTTTTCCTAATCTCCTATTATGTGGGACACAACCTTCCTGACAAGAGGCTTTCTTCTTGTGTTTTACCATAGGAACAAATACAAGCATGAGGGTAGCTGGCACCTTGGTTTCTCCCTCCAGTGGAAGGTGCCTTGGGTTTCTAAACACACAGCTGGGATTTAAATTAGCCTTCTAGAACTAAAATCTTCCATATTCCTTCAACCATCATAAGATTTTGAAAAAGTGCAGTGCTATGCAGAACAGAGTGTTTTAACATACAAATTAATTTTCCTCTTCCCCCCTCCCCTTGACTGGCTGATTATTTCTTTTTGTGCAGTAGGAACAGTTGATCTTTTCCCCAACAAAACAATTAAATCCAAACACTTGTCATAACAAAACCTACAACAAAGTTTTGAAATGGTGCATATGTCTGTGATTTCATGCAAAGCTGCACAAAAGCAACACTTTTATATAGGAAAGGCCTCCATAAACCAAGCCATCTTGATTTATGAGTCAGAAGAGTCATTAGATCACAGCATATTTCAGGTGGGAATGGACTGGGGGTGGGTGGTGTGTTTGGTCTGACCTCCCACACAAAGCTCAGAGAACGGCATCCAAGGCTGCATCCAGCTGGGCTATAAAAACCCCCGGGACAGAGCCTTTCCATCTTTCTGGCCACTCTGTGGCCTTACCAGAGTTCATTGACATCCATCAGGTACTGTGGGGAATGTGACATCCACACATGGTCTACAAGTGGCAAGAGGAGGAAGAGAATCCCTTTCCTTGGGCTGTGCTTCTGCACACAGGGGTGGGAGGTGCTGCTCTTCTTCTCTGCCAGGGCACCCTGAGGGCTCACACTCAGCTCCTGTCCTACCAAACTCCAGGCCTTTCCCACACTCCCCAACTCCTGAGGATGTTTTTCTGCTCAGGGTGTTCTGTGTCCCACAAGTTACTGAGCCCTGTGCAGTGTTTGAGGTGACAGAAGAGCCAGGAGCTTGGTTGATGTGCGGCATCTTGCCCAAGTCCATGACTGCACAGGCATTTGTCCCTCCTGCCACCATCCCCTCAGCATTAGCAGACACAGGCAGGGCTGAGCAGGGCTGCAGGTGACTGTGCAGCCCTGCTGGTCCCCAGTGAGCTGCCTGTCACACAATTCTGGCACGTAGCTCAGCCACTGCAGAGCACTAGTTCCTGCTGATAATGAAAAAATGCCTTCCCAGTGGTCACGAGCAGCTTGCCTCTGTAGATCCTCTGGGTCTGATAAAAATTATAGCCACCCTCAAAGCATTTATCTCAGCATGGACACCAGCTTCAGCTTCTGCCTCCTATCCTGCTGCCTACGTTTACCAAACAGATAGGAATTTTATTTCTGTAAGATTTGCCTTCACTGCTGAGACTAACTAGAGTTTCTGGGGCTAGAAAGACTGTCAAACACACAGTGTGATCACATAATCCTCACTTCTGATAAATATATGAGGGATATAAAGTGCTGGTTTGTAGCTTTTTAGCAGTGTCTTTACACTGAAAATGTAACCAAGAGTCATTTTAATATTAAAGCTTTTCCCTTAACAAGCTATATTTCTTACTGGTTTTCAGGAAAAAAACAGAATATTGGAAGGAAGAGAATTAATCAAAAAACAGGAAAAAATCTTGAAGGTATGACATCTTATTGCATATAACAGTATGTGCTCTTTCTTCTTTTAGACCATCACCATTCTAGAATATTTTTTATAAAGGTAAGTACAAGAGCATCAGATTGAGATGTAATAGAATCAAATCTAGCACAGGTAAGAGTGTGGAGAGTAGGCTGGCCATTAGTCTCCAGGATACAAAAATAATGCAACACTGAGAAATTTTGGATCTAGAAGTTTTTCAGACCATAGTCTGCAAACCAGCAAGTGTGTTTTTAAAACAACTAACCTTGTATTATTGGGAACATAAGTAATCCTGAAAGTTACTGCAGTATAAAACTAATACCAGGAGGGTAGATTCCTGTAGATTAGTATCAGACCCAATTTGAGGGAGCAGGATATAATATCTGCAAGGGCAGCACTGGTGCTGATCTCCTGCTAATAAGCTCTGACTTGACTTTTATTGCACAGCAGAACGATGGACTAATACTAAGATTGTTTGCTTTTCCTTTGAACTTTTAAGGACATGCAGATAAAAATAAATCACTTGCACAACCAGCTCAAGCACCCTGAACTAATTGAGATGTAAGTATTAGCAATGCCCTCTATTCTGTGTTTCTTTTTTATAGCATCCACAATGTTTCCACATCTTCCATATGTGAAGCACATGCTATTGATTGCCAGTTAATACGCTTTATGCAGCATCAAACAAGCACCTCATATTTATGTAGAATAACTTATTTTTTCTGTCACATAATCACCCAACCACAGAAATGTAAATGACATTTAGATTTGGAAAGTTCCATCTCATTTTTCAGCAGATTCCAGGAGTAGCTTATCTTTTACTCAGTAGACCAAAGTTGTAGGGCATATCTCAGATATTAATTTCAATTATCTTTCCTAATAACCTGTAAGGGGTTCATAGCATTATTTTGCAGAGTAAGAAGCAAAAGCAGCAGTCTGAACAACAGCAGCAAAGCCTGCAGCTACATGCTTATTTTCAGAGCAAGTACTCTCTCTTCATGGGCAGAGCTCAAGTGACACTTAAACCATGCTCCCCCTTCACCTCACCACTAGACTGTAGTTTCCTTGAAGTAACAAGGTTATGCAGGATTTCTGAATTTCAAAACACCACATCTAAATACAGAGCCCAGCAGTAGGCTTCTCACTCTGACTGTTCCCTTTCCCAACTACACTGCAATGCAGAAATCCTCCAACCCCACAGAACAGGAGGGGTTAAGTGTTCCTTCTAGCAATCACTCCCAAATTAAGCTCCAAGTACAATGTGCCAGCAGGAACTATGAGACCAGTTTAAAAGCTCCTCCTTCAGTTCTCTAAAGTGGTTTGAGATTAAATTTTGTTCTCTGTGTTTCGCAGAGAAAAGCTGTGCAATGATTTTATGTGTGTACTGCATTAACTGTAAGAACAGAGGCTGAATTATAATACAAAGTTTGAAACAACAAGCATTTTGAAGTAAATCTACTGCTTGCAATAGTACAGATATCCCCACACCTGAGGGGCACTACAGATCTATTTTAATTACTGTGGTGCTTCCACCTGACAAAGTAATCAGAGAAGACAATACCAGACCTCACCTTCCCACCGTGGTAGCATATTTGCGGGGGGAAACCCAGTAATACTAATACTTTCCAGCAATAAAACAATCTAAATAGTGTTAGCTCTATGCTGTTGACATTCCCTTACCACTGTGTGGAAACTTCAGGATTGCTTAGTTTTACCTGATATCCAAGACTGGATGTACCCATGAATTCAGTTGTTCCATGCAGTAATTCCTATGAAAGTGGACCAAGTAAAAAGGTACCCAAATTAGGTGCTTACCAACACATGAGAAGGTACAATTTCCCACCACAAGAAGTTTGAGGCTCTCTGTAGATGGTTGGGTAATGTGCAGCAGAGGGATGTATAATATAGCTGCCCTGAAATGATCGTGATGGAAACCCTTCTCTTTCTTTTTGCTAGCAGAAAAAACTCAAAGGAATTGCAGATTCCAATAAAAGCCTTGGGAACAGGAAGCAGGTAAAAGGAGGAGAAGATGAAAAAGAATGCACAAGATAAAAGGCATATGCTTTGGTGGAAGAGGGAATTTGAGTGGTCTGGCAGTTAAAGCTGGCAAAAAACAAACTCCTGATCTTGTTAAGACAGTCAAGTGCAAATCAGTGCTCGGTCATAAAATTCAGTGTGTGCCTCTTGTTGTCCTTGCTGCTGCTCCTGAAGGCTGACTGCATTTTGGGATCCTTATTTGTTCTCCAGTGCCTAGGGAGCTGCTGGAGACAGATGCTTTTTGAAAGCTGTCCCCAGACACCATGCTCTTGAGGTCCTTGCTGCTGCCCAGTCAAAGCAAAATAAAAAAAGGTTCAACACAAAACATAGCAACACATAGTACTTTCAGAGAGAAGAAACCAAAACATGTTCAGTCTAGTAAGATCCAATTTAAGATTAAGGGAATTGGGAGGGGGGGAGGGAGAAATTAAATATTTCTTACAAAGTTCTCAAAGGAACTGCTTGGTTTTGCCATCGATCTAGTCTTTACTTTCTATGCTGCTGCTGTGAGATACTTTTTAATGCAATTGCCTTTTAATGGGAAGCAGTAAGAAACTCTTCTCCACAACCAAGGCATCTGTTAGGTTGCAGCTCCCCGTCATGATATAGTTTTATCTTTTTTGTTAATGAGCACTGGCAATGAACTGAGTTAGATGCATTCTCTGTTGGTGGTTTTTTTTTTCCACAGTCAAAAAAGAGAGAAAGTCTACAACTGGCCCAGCTCTCCCACCCAGAAGACAGCTATGGTGAAACGGGTAAAAGAGAACTTCATTGCTTTCCTTACACCTGCACTTGCAGGGCACACTCCACCTCTCTTTGTTTCAAGCTGGAAACCTCTTTGTTTCATTAGATTAATTCTTGAGCTTTTCAGCCCCAGTAGTTCCTTGCATCACTCAATTACTGTGTCTCAGAGTCTCCACTTCTTGCTCAGTTTTGTTAGTGTGCAAACCCTTATAAATTGTTCAATGTTTGTTGTCCTAGAAGTCAGAAGACTGATTTTCAAAGTGATTAATGTTTTTTCTTTCCCTTTCTAGACCCAGAAATCTGGCCACCAAAAAAATTTCTGCTTCTCTCTTGGGTAGGTAGAACGTTCTCTTTGCATGCACGCTTAGTTAGTTACACCTGGAGCACCATGGAGATAAGATCATTCTGACTAGTGCTGGAACATCATGGGAGAAACAGTGCAAGCAAAAAAAAGAAATGTGCTGCAAGTGTAGAGTGGTGTGTATGCAATCTTAGGGGATCAGCAGGTTGAAGTAATCTGGGTGCAAACGCTGTTCTGGCCTCAGGTACATTTCCTTATGAATCTGCTCACCTGTCACCTCTGAGAAAGCAGCAATTATGGGCATGCTGGAAAATGTCTCCTCCTTCCCTCCTCCTGAAGAAGAAAGGGAAGAAGGCTGAAAATTTAACCTCCTGTTTTGCTCCCCTGGGTGCTCCAGTATCAGTCCCTCATTAAACCACTTGTCTGCCATACTCCCCTCACCAGATGGGTACTAAGGGGTTGCTGGTGGACTTTGACCTGCCTGGACCAAAGTAATGTGGACTTCTTGAGCCCCAGGGTATGTGATGGCATTTCTTTTTTTCCCTAATTTTGGCTGAAGGTTTGAGGAAAATAAGATATTTATGAGTGAATTCTTCAGGTAGCCACTTTTTGGTGAGGGAACAGCTGTTTCTGAAGTTATTTATAGACTTTCTGGTGAAGGTTGATGGTGGGAGAGTCACCAACTGTTGCTCATTTTCTTCGTCCCTTTCCACTAGCACTGGCAAGAGTGTCTCCCAAGACATGTTGTCCTTTCTACTACTTCTTGTAGTAGACCTTCCTTTTCCTTCCATATGGGAGGAAGCCATAAGATGGACCTTGCAGACAGTTTTCCAGAAAATGGATCGATTGGTTTTTTCCTTCCTGAGGAGAGAGAAGCATTTTTTCACTGTTGCACAGCCAAACACAATTAGTGAGTTCTTATGGCTTTTTTTTAATTTGTGAAGCTTCATTTCCATTTAAATTCGAGCATTTTCACATCAGGAAGATGTTCCTGCCAACATATAGCATTCACCTGTGGGAATAGTATTCCAAAAGGAGCACATAAAAGCACTGCAGGGTTTGTCAGAACAGAACAATGGAGGAGTGGTATGGACCAAGAGCACTGACAGGACTAACAATGATCTCAGGCAAATTCCTTCCCTTCAGGCTTCAGATGCCCACCTGTAAAGTGATGATAGTATTCAATTTCTCTGCTCTGTGTCCTTATGTGTTTACACCACAAAACCTTTGGTGGCAAGAGCCATTGTTGAGTGTTGAACTCTTGCCAAGGATGGACAACAAGAAGCAGGAAGGAGGGATTCTGCTTTGACCAGGGCAAAAAATTACAAGATTATATGCTCTGATACTTTCTAATATTAACAGAGCTTTTTTACAGTGTCTGTAATTTTTTATTTTTTGCATTTATCTTTCTCTCTTGTTGCAGGAACTCTGTGTGGCTGTTTGTCAGGTATTTACTGTGTTATGCCTGCTTGTACTTCATGCTACTCTTGGTTTATAAACACCTACCTGATCGTATCTGGGCATACCAGTTGGACATACCAGACATTATCTATCATCAGCCATGGACACACTGAGCCTAGAACACTTTAAAGACTCCAGGCTGGATTTCTGGAGGGTTGCTGTTTTGCTTCTGGGAAGACCAGCACTTTAAAATAAAGCATCCATAAATGCTAAAAGCACATGATAATACTTCTGTGAGAAATTAATTAGCTCCTCAGAGGAAGAAACTAAAGCCCATGTATCTCAGCAAGAGTGAGCATGCTCAAGAGCATTTAGCTGTTTGCTGTAAGAGGTGGGTCTGAGATGCAAAATTTGCTTCAGCATCCACATTCCGATCTACTCCCCAAATCCCTGAATGTCCCGTCCCCATCACCCCAGGCATGAGTGTAGCAAATCTGTAATTAAATCTAAATAGGATCTTCTGCTAATGCAACGGGAAATGACCCCATTATCAATAGGGCAGTGATAACTGACAGGAGCTGAAACTTTGTCTTAAAAAATGCCTGGTGGCCAACTCAGGCCCAGTCAGTTCTGTGGGCCTGCATGTCAGTCAGCCACCTTGCTGCCTAATGCCAGGAGCTCTGCAAATAGCCTCTCTTGTGCACACAGAGCACTCCTGATGCACACCCACAGCGAGCCCCTTATGAAGAATGTGAAGTTTACCTTTTGATCACAACACAGGGATTACCTGCAGGCTGTGTCAAGCCCAGTTTTACCTTGGAGGAGCCTATCATGCACAGATCACTAGTCTGACAGGGTGCAGATTTCAGACATCCTGCATAGGCAGAGATCATCAATGTGTCTTCTGTGTGCTTTACTGAGCAGTCAAGTCTTCCCTTCTCACCTCAGCATACAAGAAACCCTGACTGAACTCTCACTGGCCCCACAGAACAGCTCTTTGTGGATGCCTGAGAAGGCTTCAGTGCAACCTGCCTTCTGGGCTTGGCTGTCCTGAGAGCCCTCCATATCCTCATTTTCTACCTTCCAGAAGGGCACTGTGCTCCATTTGTACTGAACAATTTTTGGAAGTAGACTGTCTGTGATCATGATGGAAAACATGCTACCTCACAATGTCACAAACAAGTGTTAAAGGACACCCAGATTCCTTGCCCCAGTTGCACATTTCTGTGCCTCATCTCTGAAAGGAGACCAGGATGGTTTCCATACCTAGTTCATGTCTACTCCTGAGCTTAAAAAATGTATCCCAGTGCCTCGCCAACTATAATCTGTTATCTGCATTTCTAAGTCTTGCAGACATTATGGTTTTTTTCCTGGGTTTTTCAAATTCACTGCCCATCGGCCCTGCCTGGTTTTTGCTGATCATGCAACAAGGAATTAGAGCTGTAGAAAAGCAAAATAACCCAGACAATTGTTCCAACTTCCTTCTCTTGTTATCTTCTGCTCTGGATATTTTTGCTCTTTTTCAAAAACTAGGAAGAACATGAAAACCACTTTCTTATGACACAGTACCTCACAAGGCTGTCTTGTCATATACCCAGTTGTTTTCCATGGCAAAGGAAAGGCAATGCATGAATGCATCACCTGATGGAGAAAGGAGCCTAAACAATCAAAACTGGGAGAGCAAACCCACATGAAACATCTATGACTGAATAAAAGTGTGCTGAGATCAAAGCACTGTAACAAAATGTCCTGTTTCTATGTAGAAAATGGGGTTTTCAAATTAGAAAAAGAAAATTCCTTAAAACTATGAAGAGGGGATGGCACAATTGAAGGATGTACTCCTTATGAGACAGAACATTTGTAGGTATTCATAGAAAAAACCCTTGGCATATTACAAACAAGTGTACAAACCTGCAAAAGTATCATCCAAGTGATGTGAGATGTACATGGTACAGCTCCAGCTGCTGCCTGCTTCCCTGCATCCAGCTCAGGGCATGCTTCTCACACTGGCACTCCACATCCAACTCACCACACTGCTTGTGAGGCTCGTGTAGCCCAGGGCAAAACTTGGAAGTGTGCTCCAAGATGAACATTTCTGCTTACTGCTCTGACTCCATTAAAAAAAAAAGAAAAAAAGAAAAAAGAGAAAACTCCTAAGCCACCTCCACTAGTCCTTGTAATTGCCACAACATACAGGTTGTGATCCTTGTGACAGGAGACTTTTTAGCAGAAAAAAGTGTGTTGGAGAGTGATTTTAGTACTGTTGGTCATCTCTGTAAGTATAAATTTTTGTGAACATCTTGACCATGGATATGAAGTAGTGTGCCACTTGATGGTGGCTCAAAAGAAAAAAACCTGATTGGGCAGCCCAGTTTACAGCCATGCCTGGCAGAGTGGGTGGGGAGCTGCTGTAGGGAGGCATGCGAGGGCAACAGGAGGTGTTATGGAGAGACCAGCATCTGTTTGCTGCATAAAGCCAAAGCAATTTCCCTGTCTTGTCAGCTGACAGCTCCTCTTCTTTCCCCCTCACTCTAGGCAGGAGGAAGGGCACTTTGAGCCCCCTGGTGATGTGCAAGAGAGAGCCTTGCAGGGAGCTGCAGTGGAAGTGACAGCAAAGGTGCTGCTGGGAGCAGCCTGCAGCCTGTCAAACCCCAGCATCCAGCCACGGATGTATTACCAAACACATACTGTGCAAGACTTAAAAAGGGAGACAATATCATTGCTTATCTGCTTGCTTCCTTTGCACATCCTAAATTTTGCTTTTTTTAGTTGCTACTCAGTTTATATGCCCCAGGCAGACTGTGTTCAGTGAAGTTTGATTGTGGAATTGTGATTGTGGAATGGTGATGTCAGAAATCTGAATTGCTACAGATTTCAGTGTCTCATTTTTCCCAGTTGGGTTTATCTGACCAGTACCCTCTCCTCTTGTGGGCCTGGATTAAATCATTACATATGAAAAAGAAGTTAATTAACTTTCATGTCAGCTCTTCACTCCTCTCTCCCATAATTTCAGGAGGGAAAGTGTCCAAGTTTTGATTGTATGCAATAGTTTTCTCATGCAGCTTTTCATATTTTGAGCTGATGAAAGGTGTTGTTTTGGGCGTAGCTGAGTCCCTCCTCAACCTCCACAGAGAAGAGGGAGTCCTCAGGACAGGACCCTCTATCAGACCCATCAAGTTGGTGGCTTAGAGTGGTCTTGCTGCAGCTAATCCAAGTTTTCTTGCATCTGTCTTGATTTACTCGATCTTCCAGGAATGCCTAATTGTCTGCAACATGGAGAGCTGTCATTTTATATATTATCACTTTAATGCTGGACAGGATTTTCAGGTGAGCACCCTCTGGGGTAAGTCTGCTTCCATTGGTGTCAGAAACAGCTTTGTTTCAAGGGCTCTGCAGTATCACCTGTGTCTCCAGCATGCTCTGGGGGTTTGGTATCACTGATGTTTCTATTTCCATTCTAAGGTTTTGTCTCCTCTCCACTTCTTCCCTGCTTAGGTGGAGAAAAGATGGTTGCTGAAATCTGACCGCAGTATCTTGAGGAACTGTGTGGTCATTTTGGTTCTGACTGACTTCCTTGAGAAATCCTTCAAAATTTCTGTAGCTGTTTCTCTCTGAACCAGGAGAAGTTATTTAAGGAGTGTGGGGGTTTATAAATTTGAAACACAATAGTGCTGAATACTCACAGCCTGTCCTGCTAGTGCCTGGAGGAGGTGAATAAAAGGTGCAGGTATAACTGGGCACACTGCAAAACAGGGATGCAGAGGTACATCTGACCATTTACATTCTCCAGGAGAACCTTTCTTCACTGTTGCAATCTCTGCCTCTAAGGCAGCTTGCTGTTGCTCTAGACAGGTTTTAAAAACTTCCAATGCATTGAAATTCCTCACCCTAGGCAAGTAAATGCGTAGCTCATATGCTTGCATAACCTGTTCCCCAGCACAACGCTGCCTCACCAAATAACAGCCTTGATATTCTGCATCCCACAAAGGACTGAGTGATCTGGATGCAAAAAGGTTTAGGTGGATGCACATCTGAAAGCCTGAATAAGTAGTCGTAAGAGAAATCTCTTGAAGGATACTAAACAGTCAAACTGAATTAGGCTCAGGAAATACTCTGAAAGGAAAATAGGTGAAGGTGGGGATAGCACTCAGGAGATATGCCATATATATCTTTGTCCTTTTCTTAATTTTCCCTGGATGTCTGACTGTGGACACCATTCTTACACATTCTTCATATTAGACATATTCATCAACCTGGTCCTGACAAAATTAAACACATTTCCCTTTGACCCCAAAATATTCAGGTCCTAGAGAAAAAAATAAATAGCAGTGTATGTGTGGGATGGGGGGCAATAGGACAAATCAAGAAAAATGAAAGACTAGTACTCAAAACGAAAGTTGTTTGGGTCTGCCTAGCACTACTGGTCTGAAAGGGAAGAATAGGGTCCAACTGTGGTTTTATGTAGTGAGAACAGTCAGAGGGGATGGATCACCAAACAGGAGTGTACAAGCTACCCTCTGGAAGAGAAAATAAACCCTCAGAATCAACAAAGTTCCAGAGCAGGGCCTGCAACAACTGCAATGATGCAGCAGTAGGACACTGTGCTCGATCTTACTGGGAGGTGCTGCTTGTCAGCCCCAAGAGGGCTTTGGGAAGCCCTTTCCTGACCTCTGAGGGTGGCTCACACACACTGCCAGGGGTACCTGTGTAAGCAGTGGCAGTCTCACCACAACTCCTTTTGCTCTATCTTGGAGCGTTAGCGATGGCAGACAAACCAAGGTGTCCCTCGGGACAGCAGGTTAGTCAGCAAATGAGCCTGCTGACAGGTCATCTGCTGGTAATGTGGCATTTCCATTTATTAGGGTGTGTCTAAGCAGTTATGCTGACAGCCTCTGGTTCAGACATTCACATCTGTTCTCTGCAGTGGTACCTGCACACCAGTCCTGGGGGAATCCTGGGCAGCAGTGATACAGCAGTCATTCATTGGGGTCTTGTAGAGTCTTGGGCTGGTGGGCAGGCTCAGCTATCCAGAGAGAAGAGGGAGAGGATGGGCCTGGATGGAACACCCTTGATGGCAGTGGGTGACAGGTCTAGGCATTTGCAGGTATTATCTGAGTTACCAGCTATAGGCTACAAGAGTTAACGCCAATGATTTCCATATCAAAGGGCTTTCTGAATGAGTACTGGAACAGACAATTCCCTCTTGAGTGTTTTGGGTGCTTTTTTTTCCCCCCTTTTTCCTTTCCAAAGATCAGAAGGAGTAATAGCTTAATCTTTTAAAAGAAGCCTTGATAAGGCAAAAATCTGGCTCTGGAGTGAGGTTTATAATATATCCATAGACGGACAACCTTAAGAAAGCAAGAAACCTTAACAACCTTAAGAAAGCAAGAAACATGTAAGTTCAGAAAAAGAAGAAGATTAAATAATTTCTGTCCTTTTCATGGAAAAAAAGTGTCAAATGTCTTCTAAAATATCTTACATATCCAGTGTGTATTAATGTATCAGTTAAAAGTCTATAGAGAAGAGAACTATACTTTAAAGTCTGAGCCACACCATCTGGTTGTCTCCCTGCTCAGTGCCCTAAGCATATGGCCAGAGAGAGCATATTTCCTCTTCCCTTCTCTCCTGTCTCCTTTTTTATTCTGCCTAGCCTCATTACCTTAGATTTCCTTACACTGAATTTATATGCATAAACCATTCATTTGCCTTCTCTCTTAATATAGCTGCACGATTCTGAACATCATTTAGGCTGGACTGGCAACTCCACATTTTGCCTTGTCAGAAAAATTATTCACATTGATGCCTATTCATTTCCCTAAATCATGATATACAGGGAAGCAAATTGGTCCTAAGGATGTTCTTTGTGTCACAGTACTGACTCTTTCTTTTCACCAAAGACTGTTTTCATGTCAATTCACTCTTCTGTTTTCAAACTCCCATGTTCAGAGAAATTGTGGTGATAAGGTAAAGCTGTTATCTGCTGATAAAAATGGCTTTGAGTGTTTATGTGCTATAGGTTTTTTTAAGTAGGTGCCTCTTCACTTGAGTGAAACTCCTTGAATAAGACCCTTTTCATGCTAAATAACTTGAAAAGCACTCTGAAGAGCATATTTTTTGCTAAAACTCGGTTAGTTGTGTTGGCCTTCAGGTGTGGATCCCTAGTGGGTGTATTTTCTCTGTCTTATGTATATAAATTAACTTTACCAAGAAGAAGCTATGGCTTCACCCATCCTTGCCTCTGGGCAGTCTGACTGCAGTGGTGTTTTTCTGTCTGTGGAAAACACCTCAAGTTGCAAAGAAATGAAGGTCCAGCTCTCTGATTTTTGTGATGGTTGTAGTAAAGAAAACATGGCCAGCACTGTACCATCTGTACTTCTATTGAACCTCTTGCCTGAACTTATATTCTGCAAATACCTCACCTAGCATCATATTTGGTTAATATTTCTGCCTCCCTAGAGCCATTCCATCTAGGTTTGTGTCCAAATCTTGAGGCATTACAGCCTCAAGGTATTTTTCCAATGCAGGTCTGCTGGCATTGCTCATGGCTGTTTCCACACACACTGCAGAATTAATGCCCACAGAGACATATCAGTGCAGGGCTACTGCCAGATTATTGTGTTTCTGTGGAATGCAGTTCATTTGCAAGGAGACAGCCAGATCCCACATACCCATCCCTCCAGCAGAAATTGAACATTCTCAGTTCTCTTTCTATATATGATTCTTGAGGGAAACAAAAAGGGCTTTCTTTGTATAGATTATTGTAGCCTTTAGTACCATGATTTGTCCAAAATCAGGGACAGAATCAAGATCATTGTTTTTGCTCCAAGGGAGTTGCTGTGGTGGTAACTCAGTTTTAGTGCTAACCAACAGAACCCACAAAAATCAACAGTGCAGAGAAAGAGATGTGCCAATGTCCTTATCAGAACTTCTTAATAAAAGGATGTTTAACCTTGTTTGACTTATCCAGATGCAGCAAGGTTTCATAAAATAGCAAATACATCAACGTATGGTAGGGACTTGATGTTTTCATTTGAGTTTCACTGATGACAGAATCTGACAGTAGCTATTTGGAAGAGAAATAAACCAGCCCAGCTTGGAAAGAAACTGGAATACAACTGCTCAGTAGGAGCTCTATGGAGACAGCCTACTACTTTCAGGGATGAGAACAATTTTGCTGCCTTTCAGCAGCAGAGTAGGAAAAGCTGAATGCTACTGGGAAACTATGGACACTAGTACATAATACATATGGAGTGTTTTGCACACAGTACAGAACAGAATGACCAACATATCAGCCAGGAATATTTTATCTCCCTGGTATGGGAAATGCTGTGTTAAATACAACTATTACAATTGATTATTTGAAGGAAAGATGGTGTTTAGGTCTGGGCTTTGGCTTGACACTTGGAGTATGCTGAGAGTTTTTCCTAGCTCTGCCTAAGGCCATGGGGGAAGCATTTAGTATCTGCCAGATTCAGTTTCATATCTGTAAAATTCAGACCCTAATTATTTGTTCTGCTCTTTCTATTGAAGTGGGCAGGATTATCCAAGCCCAGTATGCCCTGGTCCACAAAAGAATCACTGTGTATTCGAGGAGTGCCCAACATGACTGCACCCCAGCAGAGGGACGTCTGTCTGCAGAGAAGAGAAGCAGAGTGACCTCTATGGGTCACTTCACTCCACCAGCTGCCCAGGGATGGCAAAATGCTTGCCGGAGGCTATCCTCCCTTCCTGAGCATCCCAGTGAGCAAGTGAGGTTCCAACAAAAGACCAAAGCCACGAAAAACACAGCAGATGTGAAATGCCTTCACTTCAGTCAATTTTGTAAATTGCTTCTCCTTCAGTGGCCCCGGTAAATATCTTTCTTTTTATGTTGAAAAATTATTAGCTGTGTTGTGAGTTGCCATGGATGCGGCACTTGGTTTATTGCAGACTGTGCCTCTTACTGTGCTGGACCTCATTCTGGGCACTCTCCTGGGCTTATAAATATTGGGTAAATTGGCCCACTTTTTCTTGAAAGGCACAGGCAAAATCACCACTAATTTAAAGGTGTAGGCTCAGGCCCATTATATTATGTTACTTTTTTTATAACATCGATCACCTCTCTTCTGACAGCCCCCTATTCTGCCTAGCAAGTCAGGGTTCCACTCAGGTGCAAATAAATCTAAAAAAACAATAAAAGAAAAAAACAAACCTTTCCCTTTATAAGCCAGGAGGATGTTTATTCCAACCCTGGGAATGGTTTTGCTTGGGACTCCATGGCAAGTGTTCTCATGAGTACACAAAAAACTGTAGAAACTGTAGAGAACTGCCTCTGCATTGCAGCAAGGTATTTGAAGAAATCAAAGTGATCTGCATATAGTATGTTGTTTAGCTGCAGTAGTTTTCCAGCCGGCCACAGTGTCAGGGACTAAGTGGATGGTGCTGACAGATAAACGTTTGAGAATTGCTTGGACTGACTATAGCTGCAATTACTGTAATGAGATGAAATTTGTCTTTGGCCTTCTCAGAAGTTATTTCCAAAAAAATGGATAGTGATAGGGTCTAAATCTTCAAAGCCAGTTGGCAATATTGCAAAAAATACTATGGAAATTTCCTTGTACTCAGTTGTTTGTTCTTCCTCTGCTCTAAACCATTATCTTTCTTTTCAGTGGAAGGAATACTGCAGAGGCACAGACGTCAATATAAATAATTTTTTCTCTACAGTTAAATCTTTAGCATTTCTTCAGTGATTATAAAAATCCCCAAAACTCAACAACAAACAAACAAGATTCCCAACATTTAAGGGCCACTTTTGAATTTGAATTTTCTGACCTCTGATGCTAACCATCAGATTTTAATCTTTCTCTTTATCCACCTGTTTAATTCAAGCCATGCAAGGGCATCCTGGACTGCCATGGAGCAGAGTCTCACCAGAGCAGGACCTACACTGCAAGATGCTCTACACTCATAGAGCCTGGGGCAGCTTTCCTGTAGGCTTGCTCCTTTGTATTTTGTAAGGTGGTTTGTGATACTTGCAGTGGTAAAAACTTCCCAGTAAATTTCCTTGTTTTCTCAAAATCTTTGAAGTTGTCTGCAGTTGGTGCCCCTCCTCCTGTTTAAATGACTTGCATGTAAAATGAGATGTCTAAAGCAGAGAACAGGGATAATATAGTGACTTGTCCAAAGTTGCTTTAAATAGTATTCTTTTAAAAGCTATCCATCATTATTATTAGTTCTTCTATGCTGACAGCTTTCACTCATTTTAAACAAAGAGAAGAGAATATGAAATTTCAATTCTCCTCCCTTAGGACTTGTTACGTCCCCCTCACTCACCCTAATGTTGGTAACTCTGATTCAGGACAACATAAGTAAAGAGAGAATTAGATCCACAGCTACCTTCCCTAAATGGAGAAACAACCCAGCTCCTAACTGGGCTGGTCGGAAGGAGAAACTCTTTGGTTTGCCAGGTTGATTAAACTGCTTTCCCTTTCCTCCCTGCTTCCTGTATTCATCTTACACTCTCAGCCCAGAGTGTACCTGTGTGTCACAAGCCTCAGCCCCAGTCTCAGCTGGCCCAAAGAAATAAGCAGGGATGAGACAAAAGTTGGCTGAGAGGACTTGAGATAAGAATACATTGTATGCAGGGCCAGCACACGATTCTCAAAGGATCTATAGAGGTTAGAGTATAGGTTTGTCTTTTGTCTGCAGCCACCCAGGTTGTGGCTTTGCTTCATAATATTGCCCTGCTAAAATGGTCGCTGTCCTGATACTGGGATATTTATATTTCATCTAAGTAAATGCCAACAAGTGCCTATGCCCTGTCCCATCCTGTGCCCTGCAGAGTGTCTCAGGTCCAGCAGGATGCCCTTCACAAGAGTCAGGACAGGAGCACTGGACTCATGGCTTCATGCAATCAGAGCCTTAACCCTCCAGATCCCCTTAACTCTTTTTTTCCCCCCCCAGACATGATGCCCTTGCAAAGGCACGTTTCCAACTGGAAGCCAGTTCTCTGGGACAGAGAGAAATCAAGCGACTAGCACTCAGGTCTGCTCCTTGCTTCTTGGCCTGCTCATGCAAAAATAAATAATCTTGCAAGCTGAGCGCTTTTTATCCTCTACTGACTGAAATTTTTTCAATAGTTGTAGAAAATAAGGGCAGAGGGGAAGCAAATTCTGGAAGAGAACAGCAACAGCACACAAAGGACATTCTCAGTATTAGTGGACTGTACTGGACGCAAGGTGATTGGAAATAATGTAGGGCAAGTGCCACTTGATGAAAAATGGTATGGGTTTGACTTTAAATAAGATTTCATAAATCCTGGCTTTGAGAAGCAAGAGAAGAGGAGGAGAATGAATCATTCCAAGCAATTTCAGAGTAGTTTACATAGTCTGACACTTTATGTCAAGCCACCCAGCTCTCCTATTTTAAGTACAACTAGAGATAGGTCCGAAATGTGAGGATTAGAGGTAATACTTCTCAGCATTTGCAGTTCTTCTGATAGAGATTTTTGGCTCAACTGTCAGCAAAGATCTGTAGAGATTGGAAGAAAAATTTTTTCCCAAGTTTCAGGTTGCATTGTGTTTGAAAGCTTTGGTTCAGGAATGTTTTGGCAAATCAAAACCAGAAGTACTTGAATGGTGAGAACAACAAAGGAAACAAAGGTTTCAACCTGGTGATAGGTTTGCTGTTATTTAGTAAAAGGCTTTATCATGATTGAGGGAAGCATATGAAGTCCAGGGTAAAGAAGCAACTAGCAATACACTGTTATTCTTATTTCATAATTAAGCTATACAACAGCTACAGTTAATAACACTGAATTTTTGGAAGAATGGAAGAATTTTAATAAGTAATATCAGTATGTTAGACACAATTTAATTTTAGTTTTTTAAAGATTTGGGTGCTCAAATTCTTATCACTTTTTCTTGCATTTACTTGTATTTGGAGGAGGGTTTCAAATATATCAGGTAATATTGATTCTTCCATCAGTAAGCAAATATCATGTCTGATAACTATGATTGTTATATCTATGAGGGGAAAATATTTTACCTGTAAAAATGAGAAATCTGTATCCAAAGACTGATTTTGGGAGAAAGAAGTTTTGCCTCTTTCCCATAGACTGTACATGGGCTTGTTTTTCCATGGTTTGTTTGGCATTTTGTACTGCTCTGATGGATGATTTTTGACAGCGTAAAATAAAGGCTGGTGTTTCTGACGTTAAGGCAATTTGTGTCAGGCAAAGATTCTGCCTTGTGGCATTCTCTGTTCCACTTGCTGTGCCAAGGTGGCACAGCACAAGCACTGTCCCAGGCACTTGCCTTGGGGCAGTGTAAAAGGTGCTCACCCTTTCAAGCTTTTCCCAAGCACCCATATTTATGTTAGCCATGGAAAGCCAGGCTGCTCTTGCACCCGCTGCAGGGAGCAGTACTAGCACAGGGCAGCAGCTGCCCTGGAGCCCATGAGCCCAAAGGACTGGCTTTCCTCTCCATGCTACACTAGAAAAGGTGACTTATGGGGCAAGATAATCTTGTGGTATTTCTTGAGAAAACAATCAAAAAGGTGATTGTTTCCTGTAAGGCTTTCATTCAAATAATTCTGCAGCAATTTCAAGTAAAACCAAAGCCACTCTAATACTGACTTGATTAAATGATTTCACTTCAATGAAACTATACCCTTACCAAGCCCATGTGTCAGAGCTGCTTATGTTCATGCCCACAAAGTGAAGAAAAAGCTCAAATTAATTTAAGCTAATGCATTACAAGTTATAAAAATGCATGTGTGAAATAAGAGAGAAAAACAAAAGCAGGGGAAGCTACTTTAAATTCCAGTTTCTGGTTTTGTCTAACCCTGTCACAGGATCTTGTACATTCATATGTCTGAAAGAGCAGAGACCTCTTTTCCACAGTATTTTGGCTTTGGATGGTTAATACAGGGGAGGGATTATTTTGTCTTGGGGGGAGTCAAAAAGTTTAAAGTCAAACCCATACCATATTTCATCTATTTTTTGGCATTCTGTGAGGCACAGGAGATTTTAACAAGAATTTGCCCATTAAAAACCAATAGACATGAGAATCTTTCTAGCACACAGAGGAAAGGTAGATGAAATAAACATATTCTTCACTCATTATTCATCCATTTTTAGACAGTTGAGTTTGCATTTGAACATGCATTACTGGATTCATATGGGGTGCTGTACAGCACATAAAAAAAATCAAATATTTTAAGCATATATATTTTTTTCTTTTTTAAAAAATTAACTTCTTGCAGGGCAGTTTTTCAGCAGAACACTGGAACTCTCAAATGCTTTTTCTGCCAAGCTGCTTTCCATCTGGGTGGCCCCTGGGATTCATGAGGAGATGGTATAAGTAGAGGGGGCTGCTTCCTTCTCTGACACCAAGCACAGGCATCAGTAACACCATCATCCACCTCTAGCACCTCTTCCCTTGACGTGCCACACTGTCCAACAGCTTGCTCACCTCAATTTTTCACTTTGATTAGTCCCATTCATAATTGAACGAGATGTGCTGAGGATACATTTCCCTGGGGACGTCTCCTACAAGGCAGCATGGAAAAATTTGTGCTAAAATTGACTCCCTGCTTTTTTACACTGCCCCAAGGCTACCCTAGCAAACTTCTCACAGAGAAGCAATAGCTAACTTTAGTTTCACACTGTAAAATTCTCCCCTTTGGTAAGTGACAGCACAGCCCTCATATTCTTACAGATACTTCGACTGGTAGAGAACTCTAGAACCAAAACAATAATTGTGCCTTAGGGATACAAGGGCATCATATGGGGCCCAGAGAAGTTTCATGGTCTCTGTCAAGAGGTAAATGATACACGTGGACAGTGCTGCCTGCTCTGAAGGACAAATCAGCTCCACCTGACCTGGACTCCAGATCCTGTTTGCTGAAGCAATTGCAATTAGCAAGGCAGCTTAAACAGTAGGAGACCACATTGTATGATAATAACAGTTATTACTGTAATTATTAGTAGTTTTTCTCCAGCTGAGCAATGAGAATTGAGATTATTTCTGTCCTTCAGCATCTACTCTGAGAGATTTGGTACATTTGACAGCAAGAATCTATTCTTTATTTACCAGTCAAAACATATTGAGAATGTCAATATTTAAAACCAATCTTGTAAAACAAACGTGATATGTCCAAACCTAAAGTATAAGTATTTTATGGAGTGCTTGCAATCTGAATTCCTGAAGCTGAATCTGCTGGCTTCTTTTGCTGCCCCACAATATATGGCTCTAGTATAAGCATAAGGCTTGACCAATAAAAAGCAGCAGGGCGTATTCCTTGTCACTATATATAGGAAAGCCCATGCACTAGCAATCCTGTGGCTGGGGCTTGGCATGCTGAAATAAGTCAGGAAAATACAAGGCTATGGTTCCCTCAGCAACTATATTTAAGTCACAGTACATGTGTACAATAAGACATAAAAGTTACCATGGCATACTGCGATACAAAATGTTATGCGTGCCCAAGGGCCTCTGAGTTATGATTTTTGCAGGAGTTAATTTGGTGCTGTTAGTGGAGTGATTCTTTTAAAGATGCAGTCAAGGTAACATTTTATGTTTAATTTCCCCATTGCCATTCTCTTTGGCCTTGTCAGCTGTAAGAAAAATTCAATGGTGCATAAATCTCTGCTCGTGTAACTGGGTAGTAATACTGGGAGATGCACAGTAGGAAGGGCACAGACATGACTGTATCTACTTCAAACTTCTTCAGGCTTGACAATGTGCTGTCTTAAGGATTTCTGTTTCCATTCCAGATGCTTAACCACAACCAGTAGAAAGGAACCAATAGAGACTTATGTCTCAAATAGAGACAAGTTACTTATTCACCAGATCTAATCATGGTCTTTTCTTTTGTTGTTTGACCATATCACCTTCAAACAGTTTCCCTCCAGAGCTCTGCACTCTCTAGATAAATATTTTCCATACACTAATACTGAAATATTCTTCAGGTACTGTTATTCGTTATATGGCTTAACAAAGTGTTCCCTCTAGGGGTTTCTGTTGGGAAGAAGAAAACCAAACAATAAAGCAAGAGGAAAGTAATATAACAAGCTTTATAGTCCCACATTTGGGATGCCACAGACTGGTTTCTCAGTAAGTGGCAGGACTCTTCTTATTATTCCCACCCTCCTTCTCACTTGACTGTTACTCCAAGTAAGCAGAATTGGGAAAACCAAACATTGTTTGTGAGAATGTGTATCAATGGCCTTAGAAGTCTTCCTTAATTTAGCCCTTCCGATTAGCTATTTTATACACGACAGATGTACCCACAGTAGTGACCCAGACATGAGCACATTTCTCAAAAAAGCAAGTTTCATTAGCAGAGACACAACAGATGTGCTGTGAAATTTAGATGTTGAAAAGCAACCGGGATTTGTTGGTAAAGCTCGTGTTTCCAAGTGCTAGAAGGGGATAGCAAACCTCCTCTCTGCACCGTACAATCCTTCATCTGTCGCTGACCCTGACGGCTGGTGTTCTACATATTGCATTTCATGTGCTGAGCCAAACAGCAGTGGGTATGAGTGACTCACAGTACTCCCATGCAGTAGCTGAAACCCAGAGATCTCATAAAACTGAAGATGGAAGCCTGGCTCTTCGTGGACTTCACCTGGGAGAAAATATTGTGGCCTAGTTAAACAGCTGCAGCTATATTTTCCCATGTGGTTGTAAAGAAGCATGAGGCTTTGTTTCCAAAAAGGAGCAAGTTCACAGAGATCTACTGGGAGCTGCAAGCACTTGATGTCTTTGGAAAGTAGGTCATTACTATGTTTGTGCCTAATTTGAGGTAGCCAAATCTCTAGCACTGCTCTGATTGCCACAGAAAATAGTGTGCAGCAGAGAGGTGAGATTTTTTGAGAATACAAACTAGGTATCCAGACTTTTTGTGCTTTCCACTGAATACTGATAGAAAGACTGAACTGCCTTTTATTTTTCTATGAATCTATTTATGCATTCCTCTTACAGAAGTGCCTAAGCATCGCTGCATCCATATTTGAGGAGATAATCTTTATTGTGTTTCTGTTTTGGATATTATCACAGCCACAGAGAGGGGGAACATTTGTTTTTGTAATGAGAATTTTATTACTTTGCTCTCCTCTGTGCCTCTTCTAGCAAATCATACTCTTGTTATATGGTGTGGCAGGCCACAGGTGATGCAGCACTTTCTCCATGGGTTCACCCTCAGCTCTCCTTCTCAGAAGAAATATTCTTCTGAGAATGGTTCCTCCTCCAACCACATCCCTCCTCTGTCAGCTCCTGCCTGCTCAGCTTCAGGGATTCCTATTATGCAGCAAAATCAAGGCAGTGGAGGACAGAAAGTCCAGAAAGATCTATCCATGGGTGGTACAGCATTTTGGAACCAGAGCCTCCAAGTGGACAGGGGAAAAGGGCAAGGAAGATTGTGAATATTTAGCCAGGGGTCCATACCCACCTGTGTGTGAGATGAAATGCACCCTCCTTAACTCCTCACTTGCAGAATGTCTGCACTGGAGCCAGAGAACAAGGCAGACTTCTGGCAGCTCTGATGGCTTTTCATCCACCCCAGGCCAGCAGAAATTCCTGCAATATGCTGGGTGGGTCACTTCAAACAGCTCCATGCCATGCTACAGAGGCACATTGAACACTATAACAAAGTAAGGGCTTTTCTTAAGATAATGGAGGTACTTTCCCTGCCTTGGGGAAAGCATGATCACAGTGTGAAGAAGCTGCTCCCCTGTTCACTGTGCTCAGTGGAAGCCCAGGTGAGGCATTCAATAGTCTGTGGGGTTAAGAGGCTGTGAATTATCTGAATCCAGACAGATGAGCTCTGCAATCCAGCCTCACTAATACCCTCAATAGCAGGTGTGTGAACCCAATCAGAGAGTTTGTGCACCTCATTTGCTCATGAGCAATGATGGAAGAGAGGCTGGGAGGCAGCAGACCAAAGAGTTCACCTTTGCCATCAGTTTCTAATGCTGTACTGGCTGCTTATGTTTGCTTTAAGCTGATGTAGCTGCCATACTGACTGGTAGAACTCTGTGTATTTGCACTGTTGTGGATTGGGAAATTGTTTAGGAACAAATAAATCCAGTGCCCTGTGGGACTTCATACAGTGGTGTTTTTCCTTAGTAAATTATATTTTGCTCAGTGGAATCTGAGCCAAGAAAAAAATGGTTAGCACCAACTTCATTTATCACTGAATATACCACCAAAAGCTAAAAGCAGCCAACCAACACAAGTTAAAAAATGCTGTAAGAAGCAAAATTGCCTATTTCATACAGGTTACTCGGTGGGAAGAGTTAAAAATGATCAAATTGGGAGCCTGATTTACAAGAAAATTCAGCAATGATTTATTAGCTTGTCAGCGAAACAGAATTTCAATCCGAAATAATAAAAACCACAGCCAAGGCAGTGTCAACCCCGGGATCGACGCTGGGTGAACCTGGATCTGACCAGCAAAAGTGTCAGTCTCTCCCTCGGTTCACCTCGACTGCTTCATGCTGTTGGCTTATATACAGTTTATTCTTCCTGAGGCAGAGATGACCGAATGTTCCTTTGTGTCCCTTCACATGCAGAACCGGGGCCACACATGTGCAGGAATAGACAGAAGTCCTGTCCAGGTGTCCAGATGTTGTCAGAGCACTCCGGAGAAGTCGGCATTCACATGGAACAGGGTGGCGCTGGTGTCAGTGTAGTAGGTGCAATCTTCAAGGTGAGAGATCACTCCTACAGTCCAGGGAAGTCAGTGGTCATTCCTCAGGAAGGTTCCATTCATACGTTAACAGACTTGATATTATCTTAGTAGTCAAGGAACTAATTGAATAAAAATAAGGCTCTGCTCCCGGCTGGGGTGGTCAAAAGACATAGCTCGGATTTTACAATATTTTATACATAAATACTATGAATTATCTCTACCATATACTACAGAAATGTTCCCTCTGGGTCCCTGGAGACGTGTAAAACTAGTGGGTGAGCATGAGGCAGTGCCAAATGAAGGATGGGGACTTACAGGAGAAACCCACAACCTGAGCAAAAAGACAACTGACAGGTAGCTGTCCAAGCCATCAGGGCACAACCACATGAAACAGGAAGATGCTTGCTAGAAAATCCTGGCACAATGTAAAATGCTCCCTGCTGTGTGACGCTTTTCCCACTTGCCAATCCATCCATCACTCTGTCTCCAGGCACATTCCATGTAAAATTTCTATTTTGCCTGCAATTCACCCCTCCAAACCTCAGTGACCAGCCACAAGTGACACTGACCTAAACGGGACAGACTGGTGGATTATTATAGAATAAGCTGTTTTCAGAGGACCAAAGCAAATATCCATCCTGGAATTCATAAGCATTTTGGAAAGGTATCTTGAAATGGGACTGGAAACACTGTGGGTATCTCCATACAGTAGCCAGTCACTTCTCCAGTAGCCTGCAGCAGGCAGAGTGCTGGCAGTCCTGAAGCGAGTTGGGTGAAAGACAGTTGAGTGATCTCTGCTTCACAGGGTGGCTGATAGAGCTGTGGGTATAAAGCTTCAAGTCAGAGACATGGTTTGTGTCAGCCTTTCAACACATAAGAGGAAAGGAGTTCAAGGACATAGGAGACAAAATCAGTGAAAACAACATATTATTCAAGAGCTCACCGCAGCTAGAAGAAAACAGAGAGAGCTGTTTGCTGTCACCCCTCATTAAAATGCAAAGCAATGTCTTTGTGCACTCTGTAAACACAACTATTTCTTCTTTTCTGCTTGTGATCTTCAAACAGATATAAAGCACAGGTATATCAGCTTCCAGAGGGGATACAATCAATACAAAGAATTTTTTCCAAGAAAGCGCAAAAAAAATATATCTTCAGCATGTCTTTATGTAGGGATATTGGGATTCAAAAACGGGGGGAATTCAGCTCAAGCACTTATCCTGCCCATTTCAGAGAATACCATGGCTTAAAAATTGCCTGAGTACTCTGGAAGCCCTAACAGGATTCCACATTATATTTATTCACCAGTAAGCACACAGCAGCAGAGACTTTAGTGAACTTTTCTGATGTTTTAATCTTTCCTGAAAAGCTTTTTTTCCTTCAGTTAAGAAATGTTCCAGCAGAAAATG